>NW_024393227.1:0-1628 GCF_016617805.1 Bactrocera tryoni
TTTTCAGCACATGCGTGAAGTTAGCTAGCACAATTGTGCTAAAAAATGCCAAACACTGCTGCAGAATTAAAACTGAAGCGCTGAACACATAGAGAGCGACAGACTGCAAACTACATCTGTCAAATATTAAAATACACACGTTCTTAAGGGCAGTGTTATTTTGACAGCTGCACGACTACACGACTGCAGGCCGACAGTTGTCGTTCTCGCTAACTTCAATATCCTCCTATATTTGCCAACGACAGTAGGACGACAGTAGAGTTGACAGTAGAATGGAAGATAAAAAGAGGAGGTAGAGGGTGATGCCACTAATATGTAAAATTATTCACAGCTCTAACAAACTTGAAGTTATTTTACAAATAAAAGCATAAAATAGCTATATTATAGCTCTATTATATCATTTGTAATAACAATTGATAATTTAGTGCAAAAATATTTACCTATTTACTTATTTTTTGCATAAAAAATTTCATTTTGAACAAAATATTAAAATTTCATTGAAGTGAAAGGAATTAGTATGGCCACAACGAAATTGTGTACATACAAAATGGACAACTGCGTTGTTTTGTGTGCATGCCGGCCATTGTGTTGTTGTTGCTTCTCAAAATGTACATGTAGTAAGATGAACAACGACGTTTTCAGTTCACTGTCGTGCTGCTGCAGTCTGTCGCAGCCATTGTGTCCACCCTTTCAATGTCATAGATAAATTGATCAGAATCTCCTTTCTTACTCTCTCGCAGGGTCTCGTCAATCAGCAGTTAGTGAAAAGGGCGGGATGCCAGAAGAATAGCGCTAAAACGAACTGCCAAAATTAGTGCGTTGCTGAAATTCTGTAGAATTATATGTCGGTTGTTTATAAAATTATTTATACTACATATATATATGGGTGATATAGGCTTACTGGGGAACCGAGCACCCAAAAATAATATGGTTAACGCGATATTTGCATACCTCAGTGGTTGTGTGGAAACTACGAAATACCCAAATGTGGGTTATAAAATGCCCGTTCTAATATTTTTCAGCAGTGGCATCATCGGCAAATGTTATAAAAAATTCGAGTTTTCACAGCTCTCTCAGTGTGAGTAGTCATGAGATCGATTCCTTCCATGAAAAAAGGCGCCAATTTTACATACATTTATATAACATTTCTCCGCATTTCTCCCAAAACAATTTCTATAAATTTGTCATAACGACAAACTGCCAGAATTAACTAGACAGCGATATTAGTAGCTGCCAGAATGTTCGAATCGCGAAGATTTTTAATGATCTAGTATATGAACAAATGAAATATGTATGTATGCATGTATATGTAAATAAGAAGTTGTTAATTTGGATAATGGAGTTAAGCGTTTAGTTGGTGGAATTAGATATACAGATATGAGTATAGACATTAAATTCAGACTTTTATTTAACAATTCAATTTACAATTAAAGAGTGTTTAACAAAAACGTTAATATTGAGGCGCTCCAACACTGGAATAAGTTGGACGTCTTTTACCCCTGCTATTAAGGAAACAAATTGATGTAATATTTTGTGACTGAAGACAAAAGCATGTAGTTTGTGTGATCTGGTTACAATGAAAAATGTTATAAAGAACAAGTATTTTGAGTCGCTTTCACAATGAAATA
>NW_024393228.1:0-1132 GCF_016617805.1 Bactrocera tryoni
CTTATGTCCCTAATGTATTTGTTTATAAAGTGGAGGTGATGATAAAATATATTTTAATAATATATGAAATAAATATATTAATAATTTGAATTGGTGGGATGAAAAGATTTTATATTTATTATTAGAAATTTATAAAATGGTATCGAAGATCTATATAAATAAAAATGAATTGTTGTTAGTTAGTCTGATTAAAACTCGAGAACGGCTGGGCCGATTGAGCTGACTTTGGTTTTAAAATGTTTGTCGTAGTCCAGGGTAGGTCCAAACGGTGAGGAAATAAGGAAAAATTACGAGTAAGATAGAGTAAAACGACAATTCCATTTTTCCATATAAAAGTTGACCTTGCTGTCAAACATTTAACGGTATTTGTACTTTCAGTTCCACTCGAATTGAAGAGCGCAGTTTTCATTTATATGAAAATTTCGAAGAGGCAACATATTCCATTTCCACATATGCCGACGGCATTTTAATTTCGGTAATATGAAAATTAGAAGAGCGAGTTAAGACGGTTGTGTTATATTATAAAAATGAAGTACATTTTCGAAATAACATTTAATATTTAGATTAATATTGTTAATTTACAGAAATATTATGGAAATTGGGTTGTGAAGTCTTAAACTTAATAAACTTACACAAGCATAAATCAAAATATCATTTCTCATTTTAAATTTATTATTTTAATTTCAAAATATAAATTATAATTAATGTGTTGACATGTTTGATGGTGCCAACCTTGGTGTTACCAACTCTCAAAAATACTTTTATTATAATAACGGGGCATCTCTGCCTGTGCAGACTCCACATTGCTCATTGCTTACTAGATATAGAATACTACATAGTTTGCCATATATCGTAGCTAGAAGCTGTCTCTTCAACAGTTTAACAGCGCAGTTTTCATTTATATGAAAATTTCGAATAGGCAATCCCATTTACCAAATATGCCGACGGCATTTTAATTTTAGTAATATGAAAATTAGAAGAGCGAAGTTAAAGACGGTTGTGCTATATTATAAAAATAAAGTACATTTTCAAAATAACATTTAATATTTAGTATAATATTGTTAATTTATAGAAATATTATGCAAATTGGGTTGGGAAGTCTTAAATTTAATAAACTTTATACGAGCATCAG
>NW_024393229.1:0-726 GCF_016617805.1 Bactrocera tryoni
TGTATGGAAGCTATATGCTATAGTAATCCGATCTGAATAATTTTTTCGGAGATTACATTGTTGCTTTAGAAACAATCTATACCAAATTTTGTGAAGATACCACGTCAAATGCGAAAGTTTTCCATATAAGCACTTGATTCCGATAGTTCGGTTTGTATGGCAGCTATATGCTATAGTGAGCCGATCTGAACAATTTCTTTCGATATTTCGATATTATTTCATACCAAATTTCGTTAAGATATATCGTCAAATGAGGAAGTTCCCCATGCAAGCATTTGATTCCGATCATTGAGTTTGTATGGCAGCTATATGCTATAGTTAACCGATCTGAACAATTTCTTCGGAGATTACATTATTTGTATAAACAATAAATCATATCAAATTTCGTGAATATATCTTGTCAAATGCAAAAGTTTTCCATACAAGAATTTTTCTGATCGTTCAGTTGTAGGGCAGCTATATGCTATTGTTAACCGATCTAAACAATTTCATCGGAAATTACAGTGTTGCTTTAGAAAATAATCTATACCAAATTTTGTGAATGTATCTAGTCAAATGCAAAAGTTTTCCATACAAGAACTTTTTCCGATCGTTCAGTTTGTATGGCAGCTAAATGCTATAGTGGACCGATATCGGCATATCGGATATTCGACAAATGTGAAGAGAAACTGACGTTTTCAAAATTTCAAAACGATATCTTAGAAACTGAGAGTCTAGTTCGCATAT
>NW_024393230.1:0-1398 GCF_016617805.1 Bactrocera tryoni
TGCCCGGTTTCACAGTCCATACTTAAGTTGTGCCTAAATAAAATCTTAGCTAAGTATTGTTGCAAACTGAGAATTAGGGTCGTTTGCGTTTTCACCAGTCAATAACTCACTTTCTATAAAATTTTATTATGATATATGGCAACGTTATTGGCAACATATGTTTTACAAATGTCATTCGTAAAAATATGTTTGAAATATTTAAATTATAACAGACAATACATAAATTTGCGAGGAAAATTATATCAAAAATTGATGAAAACAACAAAAGAACCCCAAATTTCATCACTAGCGAGTCGGAACACCTATGGGAACTGAAGGAAAAGTATCGGGTGATTTTTTAAGAGCTTGATAACTTTTTTAAAAAAAAAAACGCATAAAATTTGCAAAATCTCATCGGTTCTTTATTTGAAACGTTAGATTGGTTCATGACATTTACTTTTTGAAGATAATTTCATTTAAATGTTGACCGCGGCTGCGTCTTGGGTGGTCCATTCGGAAAGTCAATTTTGGCAGCTTTTTCGAGCATTTCGGCCGGAATATTTTATCGACAAATTTTGTTCAGCGATGAGGCTCATTTCTGGTTGAATGGCTACGTAAATAAGCAAAATTGCCGCATTTGGGGTGAAGAGCAACCAGAAGCCGTTCAAGAACTGCCATGCATCCCGAAAAATGCACTGTTTGGTGTGGTTTGTACGCTGGTGGAATCATTGGACCGTATTTTTTCAAAGATGCTGTTGGACGCAACGGTACGGTGAATGGCGATCGCTATCGTTCGATGCTAACAAACTTTTTGTTGCCAAAAATGGAAGAACTGAACTTGGTTGACATGTGGTTTCAACAAGATGGCGCTACATGCCACACAGCTCGCGATTCTATGGCCATTTTGAGGGAAAACTTCGGAAGAACAATTCATCTCAAGAAATGGACCCGTAAGTTGGCCACCAAGATCATGCGATTTAACGCCTTTAGACTATTTTTGTGGGGCTACGTCAAGTCTAAAGTCTACAGAAATAAGCCAGCAACTATTCCAGCTTTGGAAGACAACATTTCCGAAGAAATTCAGGCTATTCCGGCCGAAATGCTCGAAAAAAGTTGCCCAAAATTGGACTTTCCGAATGGACCACCTAAGACGCAGCCGCGGTCAACATTTAAATGAAATTATCTTCAAAAGTAAATGTCATGAACCAATCTAACGTTTCAAATAAAGAACCGATGAGATTTTGCAAATTTTATGCGTTTTTTTAAAAAAGTTATCAAGCTCTTAAAAATCTGTTATTTAAGCGCTTTCGCCGTCTCCCCTTTCAGTACTTAAGCATTACATAAGTATGAACTGTAAACAATATTTTCCTGTTTTATCTTAAGTTCAACATAAGTATGGACTGTGTGAAACCGGGCATT
>NW_024393231.1:0-1014 GCF_016617805.1 Bactrocera tryoni
CATCAGGACAGCGTCATTGAAGCCTACACGAGCGCTGGCAGAAGTAGCCGAGCGTAGTCGTCGTAGCACACGCGAGCGTCAACGTATACGCCAGGACATCGTCATCGATGCATACAGGATCGCCGGCAGAAGTAGTCGAGCGCAGTCGTCGTTGCGGAGGAGCGTCAACGTGTACGCCAGGACACCGTCATTGAAGCCTACACGAGCGTCGGCAGAAATAGCTGAGCGTGGTCGTCGTAGCACGGGAGCGTCAACGTACGCCGCAGGACACCGTCATTGAAGCCTACACGAGCGCCGGCAGAAATAGCTGAGCGTGGTCGTCGTAGCACGAGAGCGTAAACGCACGTCGCAGGACATCGTCATTGCAGTCGTCTAGGGCCCAGGAACGCAGCAGAGTGGGAAACGGTATTGCCCTAACGGACCACACAGAACCGTTACCCTGACAGCGTCATCCTCGGGCGACGACAGTGCAACGCAGGAGACAATTTTGCAACATAGATTAATACATATTATACATTAATATAAGTTGAGTGAAATAAAGTACGATTCGCAGAAGAGCCCCAATATTTACAAATCTATTGTAACGAACCCTGGACACGGCGAGTATACCTCAGCAATTTATACTTGTAAGAAGCAGGGGCAGAAAAAAAGCTTCGTTACAAGCAACTCTATATCGACTGCTAAATGTGTATGTGCAAGAAAATCTACTGTATACCTGAATATAAGATTGTCGAATTCTTCCAAATTCACTGCCGTTATGGC
Source organism: Bactrocera tryoni (assembly GCF_016617805.1). Lineage (NCBI taxonomy): Eukaryota > Metazoa > Arthropoda > Insecta > Diptera > Tephritidae > Bactrocera > Bactrocera tryoni. The sequence continues at coordinate 763 of NW_024393231.1, forward strand.
TTTATGTTAATTTCTGTAAGATGAAGAAGGTTAAATTACTTAAATATGTGAAGTTAATGATTTAAAGCAACTCAATATCAATTTCTAATGTGTATATACAAGAAAATCGACTTTATATCTAAAGGTAAGATCGTCGAACTCTTCCAAATGCACTGCCGTTATGGCTTTATGTCAACTTGAGTAAGATGAAGAAGGTTAGTTAACTTAAATATGTTAAACTAATGATTTGAAGCAACTCTATATCGACTGCTA
>NW_024393232.1:0-1495 GCF_016617805.1 Bactrocera tryoni
GTCAAATAAACAACATCGGTTAGATTATTTAAAGAGCTTTTAGGAAGGTGTCTAACCTATTCTCTACCCCTACCAGGAGCGTGGCTATAGTGTTCGCAAACAAATGTAGTTTTTTGAGAAAATCACATTTTTGTTTCAACCTTGTAAACGCTCTAGCGGCTAACGTATTCGACGTAGGTGAGTCAAATAAATAACATCGGTTATATAATTTACAGAGCTTTTAGGAAGGTTCCTAACCTCGACGTAGGTGAGTCAAATAAATAACACCGGTTAGATAATTTACAGAGCTTTTAGGAAGGTTCCTAACCTATTCTCTACCCCTACTAGGAGCGTGGCAATAGTGTTCACAAACAAATGTAGTTTTTTGAGAAAAGCACATTTTTGTTTCAACATTTTAAACGCTCTAGCGGCTAAAGTATTCGACCTAGGTGAGTCACATAAACAACATCGGTTAGATAATTTACAGAGCTTTTGGGAAAGCCCCTAACCTATACACTATCCTTATCAAGAGCGTGGCAATAGTGTTCACAAATAAATGTAGTTTTTTGAGAAAATCACATTTTGTTTCAACCTTGGAAACGCTCTAGCGGCTAAGGTATTCGACGCAGGTGGGTCAAATAAATTGCACCGGTTAGATAATTTAAAGAGCTTTTAGGAAGGTCCCTAACCTATTATCTACCCCTACCAAGAGTGTGGCAATAGTGTTCACAAACAAATGTAGTTTTTTGAGAAAAGCACATTTTTGGTTCAACATTTTAAACGCTCTAGCGGCTAAAGTATTCGACCTAGGTGAGTCACATAAACAACATCGGTTAGATAATTTACAGAGCTTTTGGGAAAGCCCCTAACCTATTCTCTACCCCTACCAGGAGCGTGGCAATAGTGTTCACAAATAAATGTAGTTTTTTGAGAAAATCACATTTTTGTTTCAACATTGTAAACGCTCTAGCGGATAAAGTATTCGACGTAGGTGTGTCAAATAAATAACATCGGTTAGATAATTTACAGAGCTTTTAGGAACGCCCCTAACCTATTCTCTACCCCTACCAGGAGCGTGGCAATAGTGTTCACAAATAAATGTAGTTTTTTGAGAAAATCACATTTTTGTTTCAACATTTTAAACGCTCTAGCGGCTAAGGTATTCGACTTAGGTGAGTCAAATAAACAAGATCGGTTAGATAATTTACCGAGCTTTTATGAAAGCCCCTAACGTATCCTCTATCCTTATCAGGAGCGTGGCAATAGTGTTCACAAATAAATGTAGTTTTTTGAGAAAATCACATTTTTGTTTCAACATTGTAAACGCTCTAGCGGATAAAGTATTCGACGTAGGTGTGTCAAATAAATAACATCGGTTAGATAATTTACAGAGCTTTTAGGAACGCCCCTAACCTATTCTCTACCCCTACCAGGAGCGTGACAATAGTGTTCACAAACAAATGTAGTTTTTTGAGAAAAGCGCATTTTTGTTTCAACATTGTAAACGCTCTAGCGG
>NW_024393233.1:0-3384 GCF_016617805.1 Bactrocera tryoni
TGATACATGTCAATATAAGTTTTCAATGATAAAATATACGATTTATGTACATTTATCACTATTGTAGTATATATAATTTTGTTAATATACATTATTATAATAGTTTGTTATATAAGTCCATATGTACATACATATATAATGAAGTGTACACATAAGCATGCATATATCAAATACAAGAAATAATTAAAAAATAGGCCTTATTTTCACATTAATTACGAATATTGCTTTGAAATGGTTAATTAATTCAAATGTATTGAATTGCATCTGTATTTATAAATATGCTCAAAAAGAATTCATATAAATACACATGTTTCCATATAAGCGTATATAAATATAAGCAAAAGAGCTAACATACGTCTCTAACTGCAATATATAGTTCTGAGTATAATTTTTATTCAATGCTCAGCTCTGTTGAAGTGCAATTGCTAAGATTTCTTCTACCGAGTTGGCAGTGGTGAAACTTCCTCATCTCGACCGAGTTAGCTAAAAATATTTTTACGTTCTCCGCGACGTGAACCTTCTCTATGATAAACGTTCTCTGCACGGCCTGTATCGCCACGGCGACAATCATATCTATATGGGTATATGCCATTAATATCGTTCCTCCAAGAAGAATTTCAGTTGGAAATAAACAACAATCCGAGAAAATGAACTAGAAGATATGGAACAACAATATATGCTGTATTTATTAGATATCTTGGTAATGTGTTGTCTAATAATCAATTGGCACAGTCATACCGTCAGAGGCAAATTCGAATGTAACTATTACGGAAGTCACTGATGAAAATAATTGAGTTGACGTGATTTTAAACAAATATTTGGATACAATTTTGTATAAAAAGACAATAAATGTAAATAATAATTATTGTATTCTTTCAGTGTGTCTGTAATTTCGATGTTTCACATCTCTTTTTTTTCTATTTAAGTCACTGCACTTTGTGTTTTGGGTTTCTCCCCGGCACTTTATGTATGTATGTATGATTCTGCCACCAACATTATTTGTGGTTTTAATATGTCTGTTTGTTTATAGTCCAAAAGTGCCTTTCGTCAAGGCTCGAAGGACGTTGAACAATTAAGATACAAAATTTTTGTAGAGCACACGCTCTTAAATAAAAATGAATTTTTGATTTTATTTTCAAAATATAAATTATAAAATGTTGTAAGTTTATTTGTAAAAAATATCAATAAGCGTGGCTGCGAGAGAATTCAAGGCCAAAGATGATTTTTCGGTGCTGGCGATCGAGTTTCCACGTATCGAGATCACAAGGTATGTAGAATCGTGGTAGAGTAGCGTAGGCAAGAGGAATTAATGATGTGATGCGGCTTGTGTAGATTGAATTGTGTCAGCTCTCCTGTTGTCCATTCCTTTTGCTGGTTGGGTTGGTGTAGAGGTGTGGTGAGTTGTATTGGTGTTGTGCATTACATCATCAGATGTGGGGAATTAAGCTGTCTTATTAGGGTACACCATCTTTTCTGGGTAGAGTGGGTGAATGCTTAACTCATTTAAATAGCATTATTACCTTAAGCAGTAATCCATGTCAAACTTCGTTAAGATACGTCGTCAAGGGAAAAGTTTTCCATACAAACCCTTGATACCGATCGTTCCATTTGTATGTCAGCAATATGCTATAGTGATTTTACATTATTTCTATGAACAATAACTCATACCGAATATTGTGAAGATACCACGTCAAATGAGGAAGTTTCCCATGCAAGCATTTGATTTCGATCAGTCAATTTGTATGGCAGCTATATGCTATAGTTAACCGATCTGAACAATTTCTTCGGAGATTAGATTGTTGCCTAAGGAAATACCAAAATTTCGTAAATTAATCTTGTCAAATGCAAAAGTTCTCCATACCAGCAATAGATTCTGATCGTTCAGTTTGTATAGCAGCTATATGCTATAGTAAGCCGATCAGGACCATGACTAAAAGCCTAAAGATTTCCTTTGGATTGGTGAGTCCATTCTTAAGTTATCAAATTACAACGAAAAGTGGCTTTCTAATAAACCCTTCACAGGTGCATTTCTTTTAGTAACTATATGTTTAAGTAATCCTAAAGACGTAACCGGCTAGTGGTTTTCATCGAAAGGAACACATGTTACTAGTTCTTTTTAGCCAGGTTGTTTGCTAGAAATATGAAGGTTATTTAATACTATTAAATAGATCTTTTAGACATTTATCTTATATATAAAAATGAAACGCCTTTTTTGTATGTCCGCGCATTACGCCCGAACCACAGCACAAAAAGACGTGAAAATTTGCAGGGTTATTCCTTTAGTATTGGAGAAGATCCTAACGGCGGCCTTTTTGCAAAATACCCTCGATTCCGCAATTTATGTCTATATTTGTAACTCCGGTACGGCTGAACCGATTTGGTCGAAAATGAAGGTAATGAATTCGCTCGGAACCTCGGAACGGGCATAGGGTACTTCTTATCGTTTTATGTTAAAAGTCACAACAATTCATAAATAAAAATATATATATTTCAAAACATAAGCATGTGTTGAAAATTCATGTAAGAATCATTTGAAAATTTGTTTACTTCAAAAATACGAAATAAAATCTCACAGCTATTGGCAGTGGTTTTTGTTTACATACACATAATACATGCTTATTTAAATGAATTATAGTGATGGTTGTAACTGAACAAGAAAAGGTTGAATCATAATTTGAGATGAGTGCATAATAGCTGACAAATATTCCTATGTTTTCTTACATGTAGGTAGTATCTGGGTTTTATCACTCGATTTTGTAATTACATTCGATGAATGTTGAACAAATCATTACCATATCTATACTAATATTATAAAGCTGAAGAGTTTGTTTGTTTGCTTGTTTGAACGCGCTAACCGTTTTTGTGATAACTAATTTGGTCGAAATTATTTGTAAGAGTTGTATTAACATAAAAATATTAATCTTTATCCAAATAAATGTGTTGTTGGTTAAGAGTATTTAATTCTGAATAAAATTGTCTTTGACGACACTTAATTTTAACGAACAACTTAAAAGATAATATTACAAATAAACAACTCCGAAACGAAATCAACTCTCACTCAGCGATGCGCTGGCCGGCGGACGAGAAGCGGTGTTTGCGGAGGTGGGTGTAGCTCTACGAGATACCATGCCGCGCGGCTCACTCGCGCGGTCGGCTCGTTACTGAACGGTCGAACTAGGCGCTAATTTGTTTTTGCGATATATTATCATCGTAATAATACTTTTTAAACACATTTTCATTTTGTAGTTGTTTTGTATATGGTAGATATTTTTTTGTTTCAGTATATTACTTTGTTTCTAATAGTTTCACAGTAATTAATCCTTTTTTTGTTTTCATGTAGATCATCAATCTGAAAAGCCCTCATTTGACAGCATAACTAAAGGC
>NW_024393234.1:0-2711 GCF_016617805.1 Bactrocera tryoni
TATGTAATTACATATAGAGATAGCCAAGCGGCTTTGGAAATCACTAAGGCCTCTGAGGGTTTCGTCAAAGATAATGGAAGAATGCCTGATCACTTAGTGGTTCTAATATTATATTTCACGATAAACCTGTATTGAGTTCCTGGACATAGCTAATATTTCTAGTAACTAAGAAGCAGATGAATTAAGCAGAACAATCAATACCGTACAACCAGACTTAGAAAAGAGAGGAGAATTTATATGCCTCACAATACTTGTAGATATTGAAACGACAAACATGTTATAAAATTAGTTGAGTAGAGTCAATCCCAAACTTGCTCAACAAGAAGGCAAACGTGGCATAATATGGATATGCCGACTATTAAAATTCAAAAATTATGACATAAAAACTTTAGGAGGTGTGTTAACAGGCCGCTGTCTGATTGGCAGACATACCAGCAGACTAGAAATACCATAGAATGACTATCGTAGAAGCTGTTAGGATTCTATATGAATGCAATCGTAACTATCGGTCGAAGGATTCCGCCGTTTACACACATAACTTCATCATAAGCAAGGCGTGGTTCAGAGAGGAGACAATAGAGTGAGGGGATTTTACTCCCAATGATTTCACAAAGAGCCTCCTTAGACATAGGTGGGTCTTCACAGCAACTCCACCTACCTACCTATTTTTAAATCTCTCCCCGAGTCATCGGAACTCACTGAAACTTTACCCGCCTCATTATATGTAAACAACTAACTCAATTAAATGGAAGTATAAAATTAAACATACTATAGTTTAATGACAATAATGTGCGATATCGATTCATTAATTATTCCAGCTTCCATATACTATGACACATGTAATGAATTGTATTAGTCAGAAAGGTTGTTGGTCAAAGATTACACACATGGCACCACATGAGAGCCGTAAGCGCATTATGAACGATGACTCATGTAAATTGCAGGAAAGTAGGCATAAGAGAGACGCTAGAACACCTCCTCTGCTTATGTTCGGCCTTATCTAGAAATCGGCTAAGATATCTAGGAGTTTCCCAGGTCTAGGGATTGATCAATTAAACTTTCAAAACAACGTGGACTACGAAAGCTTCAGCTCATATTAAGGGGTTACATGGGTTTAGGGGTTTCAAAAAATCGATTTTTATACTCTCGCAACAATGTTGCTAACGAGAGTATTATAGTTTTGTTCACATAACGGTTGTTTGTAAGTCCTAAAACTAAAAAAGAGTCAGATATAGGGTTATATATACCAAAGTGATCAGGGCGACGAGTAGAGTCGAAATCCGGATGTCTGTCTGTCCGTCCGTCCGTCTGTCCGCCCGTCCGTCCGTCCGTGCAAGCTGTAACTTGAGTAAAAATTGAGATATCATGATGAAACTTGGTACACGTATTCCTTGGCTCCATAAGAAGGTTAAGTTCGAAGATGGGCAAAATCGGCCAACTCTGCCACGCCCACAAAATGGCGGAAACCGAAACCCTATAAAGTGTCATAAACTAAGCCATAAATAAAGATATTAAAGTGAAATTTGGCACAAAGGATCGCATTAGGGAGGGGCATATTTGGACGCAATTGTTTTAGAAAAGTGGGCGTGCCCCGCCCTCTACTAAGTTTTTGTACATATCTCGGAAACTACTATAAGCTATGTCAACCAAAGTCTACAGAGTCGTTTTCTTCAGGTATTTCCATATACAGTTCCAAAAATGGAAGAAATCGGATAATAACCACGCCCACCTCCCATACAAAGGTTATGTTCAAAATCACTAAAAGTGCGTTAACTGACTAACAAAAACGTCAGAACACTAAATTTTACGGAAGAAGTGGCAGAAGGAAGCTGCACCCAGGCTTTTTTTTAAAATTGAAAATGGGCGTGGCGCCGCCCACTTATGGACCAAGAACCATATCTCAGGAACTACTCGACCGATTTCAATGAAATTCGGTACATAATATTTTCTTAACACCCTCATGACATGTACGAAATATGGGTGAAATCGGTTCACAACCACGCCTTCTTCCAATATAAAGCTATTTTGAATTCCATCTGATGCCTTCTCTGTATATATATATATGTATAATATAGATACATTAGGAACCAATGATGATAGCGGAATAAAACTTTACAAAAATACGGTATTTGAAAAATATGTAAATGACGTATTATGAAATCTCGATTATCACTTTACCATGCGAGAGTATAAAATGTTCGGTGACTTACCCAGAACTTAGCCCTTCCTTACTTGTTTTTATTGTGATATTAAATTCTACAACACCTCTAGAATATTGTCCGAAATTTTCAAGTTGCTCCGAGTATTAAGTAGTTTCGGAGATACACTGTGTTTTTGAGGTCCGTTGGCAAGACTTCTCGAAAACTTCTTAAGCGATCTTCCTGAAATTTTACAAAGATCTTTCATATATAGTTCTAAGAAACTTGGACAAAGTTGTGGCCTTTTTCGATGACAACTATTTAAAAAAAAATCGCCAAATTTTCACTGAAATATTATTTTTTTGGCAAAAATATCTGCCAAAAATCCAATTTTAAGTTCTTTTCCCCTCGTATAAGTTCCAAGTAAAGGTTTTAACTAGAACCCGCATTTTTTCACTTTATATGATCATGTAAGAAGTTATCCTGCCAACGCGGCGCATCTTTTTAAGTTTAAGATAATTTTTCCCAAAAATTTCAGAATTTCTTTGTTAATAGTGTATGTTTGTAACAATA
>NW_024393235.1:0-2891 GCF_016617805.1 Bactrocera tryoni
ATAATGGGTTGTCAAAAAAAGTCTTGCGGTATTTTTATGGAATTTTGTATTGAAATTGAAATGAATTTTTGATGACTCATGCCCAGCTCTTGACCGATGCTACGGCTGCTACTATGCCGGTCTCTTTCGACCAATTCAGCGATTTTATCGCAATTTTCGACGACAGGCGCATCTTCGACCACCTCTACACCAGAACGAAAACGTTGAAACCATCGTTGTGCGGTGGAAATGGAAACTGTATCGGGTCCATAAACTGCACAAATTGTATTGGCGGCTTGAGATGCATTTTTGCCTTTATCGTAGTAGTACTGTAAAATATGCCGTATTTTCTCTTTATTTTGCTCCATGTTTGCGACGCTATAACTCACGAACGACTTAAAAGAACTGACAATCAATCAAACACGTGTTAGCGCGCTTAGCTTTCCAAAAAGGTATAGCATGACCTGATGCGAACTAGAACTACGCGCTTTCAGCGCCAACTAGCGAAAATACCGCAAGACTTTTTTGACAACCAATATTTACGAAATTTGGTATAAATTATTTTCTAAGGCACCAGTGTAATCTGTGAAGGGTATATTAGCTTCGGTGCAGCCGAAGTTAACGTTTTTTCTTGTTTTTATTTAATATCACAGAGTGGTCACAAATATCCAAACGATGAGAGAAGTCAAAAATGTAATTAAAATCTCTCCACTAGCTCTAGTTTTAGGTGGGACTACTAAAGTATCTTTAAAACAGATGTGGTTGTCAAAAAGGAGCAACAGAAGTTCTGCTTCGAAGTGTCGACATTATCCGAGAGGCGAGAATGAGCTTGCTGACTGTTTGCGAGAAAACCCACCCTTGCTGTAATATTGTAAGACTAATAACGAGTCCACATCCGAGGATACATCTTTTTGCACTATTTTCTACGGTATGAAAATAGTTGGGATCATATCATAAGCATACCATACCCAATGCCCATACAATGTTTACGTCAAAAACAACTAAAATTTCAATAACTCGCTAAGTTCTTAAGAAGGTAATAATTTTACGGCTATTATAGTATTTAAAGGTTCCAAAGAGGAAAATTATATCCAAATTTTGTATTCGACGTATTGCAATAAACCTTTGCTCACCGAGCGTATTTTGCATATGCCAACTCAGGTTTAAAAATTTCGGTCAATATGTCAGAGTTGTTCTTGCAGTTCATAGAAAATGTTTTCTTTATAATAATGTGCATTTGTGTGAAAAATAGCTAAAATCGAGACAATTCTTTCTCTAGACCTCATAAAGCCAACTTCCGGCTTACTTATTTTTCTATCATATGAAGTCGATATGTAAGGTATCTCCATGAAAGCATCTTTATTTAGCAATAGAATTTGGTGAAGCAAAAAATGATAAAACCCTTACTACCTCATACTATACTTGTACTATAACATTAGCCTCATTTAACTGCAGTTCCATATACCTTATACAAGAGTTTCAATCGTCCGGTTGCCGTTATACCTGTATGAATGCAAAAAGTTTATACAAGCAGTCCAGCAAGGGAAAGGAGCAACATTAATTTTTGGTAAAATGCGTTTTTATAGCCCCTTCAAGGGTGATTATAGCGACCGTATAATTTTACTATACCATTTGTTCTTTGCTTCAAAATAGGCCTCAGTTTCGGCGATTATCTCTTCATTCTGCGCAAGTTTCTTCCCAGCGAGCATTCTGTTGAGATCTGCGGACAGGAAATAATTGCTGAGGATCTGAAGAAAAAGGTGGATGCAGAAGCAATTCGGAGCCCAATTTATGCATGTTTGCCATATTTTTCACTGACTTGTGACACGCTGCATTGCCTTGATGAAACAGCACTTTCTTTTCCTTCCAATGTGATAACTTTTCATACTTTCGTACTTCAAATGGTCCAATAACGCTATTTAGTAGTCGCTGTCGATGGTTTCTTAAGGTAGTCAACAAAAAATTTTTTTACCAAGGAACCCGCATACCAAGTTTCATCAATATATATTAAGAGGTTCTTTGTATTGTCTTAATAAATTCTACAACACCTCTAGAATATAGTCCTAAATTTTCAAGTTGATTCGAGTAATTGTTTATACACAATTCTTATGTTATCTAATTCCTATATAATATAACGGAATAAAACTTTGCACGAATAATCCCTTTAGAGTATTCTACTTTATGACCAAAACTTGTCCAAATCCAAGAAAAAAACTGTTCAAGCCCCTTGGTATCGAATATATGAACCCCAGTATATATAATTGACCTTTTATCGTAAATATAGGTCAATGTGTGAGATCAAAAATGCTATATCAGTGTGTCGAAAATGGGTTGAATAGTGTTAATATGTCCCTTCGCTCCCAAATACCTAACACAACGATTACCTCCAGGTAACTTTATATATATATATAAATCCATGAAAACGAGAGAGCGGGTTTTACTAATAACAGTGTGTCTTTGTGCCTGAAATAGATAAACTTGGACGAAAACTTGACCTTGCACTCGTATAACAAACGTATAACATCCAGGTACTTTACTCATGGAATATTTATGAATATATGACATATTAAGAGAAGATAGTATTGGCAAAAATAGATAAAATCGGGTCGACCCCCAACTCCCATATACTAGATGTTTTATAACGATTCCGTTTTTCTTACAAACCTTTTGTCGAATATGTTGGTCAGCCTATGAGTTATATTTATAAGTACATATGTATATAGATATATAATATGCAGTTGTACTTCCATAACTCGAACTCTTGAATTGGCAATAGAAGTAAAATTTCATAAATATTTCCTAACTCTAAGTCTCTCTAACCCGAAGTTTGTATGTGGATTATAGTGTTTCGACAAGTTTAGGGAAGTTGTTAGTTGGATTCCTGTCCTCTAGTTGATGGTTTGCACCTTAAG
>NW_024393236.1:0-2809 GCF_016617805.1 Bactrocera tryoni
ATATAACCCTAAGCATCTATTCTCCGATTAGTTTTTATGTGATATACATATACATACAAACCGTTAGGTGAAAACTCTTATAGTCTGTAGCAACGTGTTGCATGTGTATAAAAATGCATTACAGAATTTAAAGATTCTGATACTGTCAGTATTGGAAAATAATTAGATATGCAAATTTTAGAAAAAATATAAAATGTCGATAACATGACCCGTGGTTCCCAAACTCCTACTTACATCAGGCAATCTGTCGCCTTTGATCATTCTCTGCTTAGCATTAGGCCTTCATGACGGTTTCTTTCCTATCGAGTATGCGGCCAAAGTACTTCACTTTTTTTGACAGAGTGAAAGCTTAGTGCCTCCCAATGAGAGAAGGAGTGTTGTGTGATTTCGAGTACCTCCTGATAAATAAAACTAGTTTAGTTTTATTTGCATTTCGACAGCCTAGTGGCTTCTATGACCACAGCCAGATACTCCAATGAGGTATCCTTATGTTAACGTGTAAACGATATCTAGAAATTTTTCCTCAACCAGAGAGCAACAATACATACAAGAATCTGAAGAGTCTCATGTTGAAGATAGAAGTGTCCACCTAGGCGAAGAAGGGCTCTAGTGGCCGCTGCAAAATGGGCATTTATCATCCAGTTTGGTTCCAGGCCATCGTGCTCTGTGCCCAGCTTTAGGTGGGATGTGGTTGCAAACCGATAGGCTGGATTTCTACGCACTCCTGAACCTACTGTAATTTGATGCCCTTGTTACGGTTTTCTTAACCCAGCTCTCAGTTTTGTTTGAAATTTGCAGAAATTCGGAAACATGGTTTCTCAATCTAATCCCGTAAAAAGAATTGGTCGCGGATATTATACCCTTGCATCCTGTTGCTACAGGAGTGCAGTCTTTGCACACTTCTACCGGCTGTTCGTCAATCACCGAAAACCAAGCGGATAGATATACGGGCTAGGTTTATAGTAATGATCTGTGATAACGAGACAAGCTAGCAGCGTCATAAAAACTGACACATACGAACGCCGTAAACCCTTTGAGGGTTTCCAGTCATACTGGTCTGCAGTACCATCACCCTGACTGGAATTTTCTACGACACACACAGTAACCCCAAAATGCCCCACAGCAATTTGGTGGATTGTATGTGAGGTGCTCTAATGAAACCCAGGAAAGATTTTTAGTATGCGGCACATTAAATAGTGCATGATAAAACCGGGTCGATACTTCACCCCAACTCATATACTACTCTGATGATTTCTTTCGATCTTTCAACAAAACCTTATTTAGTATATGTACAAGCGAGCGTTCCAAAGTGCACAGAACTTACAGAATCAGGGTTCTTTGGCAGCGTGCAAATCAATTTATTTCATTCGCACCAGTCTCCTCTCGCATTTCAATACAGCTCTTTCGCACTTGGTCCTTAAAAAGCATGATCGAACGAGTATTTTAGGCTCGTTGGCCGGTATGGCTGCCGATATGCAGGTGCAAGCCTTTGTATGGCCTCCTACATTTGCATAACGCTCGTTTCATGGGCAAATACATTTTTCCGAAAAGGAAGAAGTCGCACGGTGCCATATCAGGTGAATACGGGGAGTGGTTAATGGTTAAAATGTGATTTTTGGTCAAATAATCGGTCTTCGAATGTTGGATTCTGAGCAATTTGTGGTCGTCAGTCAATTTGTGCGGAACAAACCGTGCCACCACACCTTTCGTAAGCCCAAATGTTCGGTCAAAATGCGATAAATCGATGTTTTGAGATGCAATTACATTTCGGAAATTTCAAATGATGATTTCGTGATTTTTGACGAATCTGTGCAACAGCTCTCGACGGAACTTCCGGTGATCACGGACTTGACGGCCCACACGTTGAAATGGCTCTTTGTTCGGAAGCTCATTTTCACACCTGATAACACAAAACGAATTCCACCCATGAAATGTTATGGAAATTCTCACTGACAATCGATAATGATAGCAGATTCTAACGCTACCAGTCGATCATATAGGATGGCGCCACCAGACGCTCGTCTACTGGAACATATATATAAAATTGCCGGTCTCCGATCCTCTGTTGATCGCTCATTACACCTTAAGGTATTTCCCTGGCATTGACTCCTTCCAGCTGCAAGGGTATAAAATGTTGGGCTGCACCCGAACTTTAGCCCTTCCTTATTAAGTTTTGCTTAGTATTGTTTTGGCATTTCATCATGGAAAGACTTACACCTGAATAGCGTTTCCAAATAGTTCAACTTTATTAAGAAAATTCATGTTCTGTAAACAATATATTTTGAGCATTTTGTTAAAAATTCGAATGCTGCATAATGGATAACGAGACCTACGTTTTAGCGAAATTTTCTCAGCTACCTGGAAAGGAATTTTATGCAGCCGATTCTTGAAGAAATGTTGCTGAAAAATACAAAGCCAAAAAGTGAGGAAATTTCCAAAGAAATTTCTTGTGTAACAGGCAAATTGCAGTTGTTAACTGTCCAGAACCAAGGCCGATTGAGATATGCTGAGCTTTAGTAAAATGGGGGTTGAAGGAACAAACAAAATGACCAAAGACCTTCAAGATTTTAAAAAGAAAGCTGGTTTCAGCAGCTATGAGAGTATGGGGTACTACCATAAAAACACTAATGGACGAGGTTTCAAATTTGAAATAAATTTTTTAATAAACTATTTCAGTTTATAAACATCGGATTACTGGTTTTAAAGTTTTTCTTTCTTTATTGACAATTATAGCTAAACACACCAATATTTAACTTCCAAGAAACTATTTGTTCTTTCTCAATTCGCAACAAAAAGCTTAGCAACTACA
>NW_024393237.1:0-1079 GCF_016617805.1 Bactrocera tryoni
TGAGATGTTGTACGCGTTTTATCAATCGATGACAATTGAAGTAAGGCGGCAGTAGCCGATAGATTACCGGTCGAGCTTTTCAAATACGGTGGCGCAGAGCTGACAAGGTGCATGTAGCATCTTCTCTGCAAATATGTTCGGATGAAAACATGTTCGACGATTGCGCCAACTACCGTGTAATAAGCTTCCTCAAAATTGCAAATATGGTTCTCTCGAGCGTATTGTGGGAGACATGAAAGCAAACCGTCAACCAACTGATTGTACCTTGTCAGTGTGGCTTCAGACTTGGAAAATCAACCACTGACCACCACCATGCGCTAAATCTTGGCAAAAAAAAGCTGATTTTGACAGCACGAAAAGGAGCTGCCTTTATGCAGCAATGTCTGAATTTTTTATCACCGCGAAACTAATACGGCTGTGTAAACTGCGGCTGACTCCGACGAGGGCAAGACAAAATATCTCCTGTCATCAAATAAACAGTCAGAGCACTCGCGACTAGGCTTCCACGTCACGTCATAACTTCGAAGTCGTACATAATTTCCTCTATCTTGGTCTATCTTGGAAGCAGCAGCCAATTGAAATCCAACGCAGAATCACTCTTGAAAACAGGTGCTACTTCGGACTGAATAGGCAATTGAAAAGTAAAGTCCTCTTCTAACGAACAAAGACCAAACTTTACAAGTCCCTCATCATTCCCTGCTATATGGTGCGGAGGCATGAATAAGGATATCATCTTATGAGTCGGCGTTAAGAGTTTTCGAGAAAGAAAGGCATTGCAGATTCGAGATGCGCATTGGCAACGGCGAGTACGGCAGTCGATGGAGCGCTCAGGTGGAGAAGGACCTGGCTTCACGCGGTATCTCGTATTGGCGCCAAATAGCAAAATGAAGAAACAACTGGCGTGCTGTTGTTAACTCGGCTATAACCGCATAAACAGTGTCTACCTCAGTAAAGAAGAATGAGTAATTTTGTTTGAAATTTGGTTTAGTTTTTTTTTTAATACTGAGGAAGTAATCTTCGAAATCTAATTGGGACATGTGTGACAGAAAATTTTTCAAATTGTGGATATCTTAATAAAA
>NW_024393238.1:0-1851 GCF_016617805.1 Bactrocera tryoni
AACTTATGATCCAGCGAAGCTTTAATCATCTGGTATAGCAAAATTCCAGGAACCGTGCATTTAACGGAAAAACATTTTGGCCAGTTCTTTCTTGCCAACCTTCTAATCGAGTTGTGGTTAAATAATAAGAAAATATACCAATAACACATGCTCAATTTGCGTTAAGATATCCCCTCAAATATAATTGATTTCGGCGAATGACACGCGTTATGTTTAGCATAGACCTTAGACTTTACATATCTCCCCAGAAAAAAGTCTAACAATGTGATATCACACGATCTTGGTGGCCAATCAACCAGCCCAAAACGTGAAATTATCTCATCACTCTCAATAAATCCATTAAATGATGCGATATGTGGGAAGTGGCGGCATCTTGTGGAAACCAAATGTCACCGAGATCACGAGCTTCAATATCAGGTATCAAATATTAACCATTGACAGTTACGTTCTCCAGCAGTAACATTTTGAATAAATTTGGACCGATTATTACAACGGCCCACAAATCGCAAACCGTAGTTTTCTGCATAAAATGACAACTTTTAATATATTTGGGTTGCTCTTGCTTACCCATTGAGCCATAAATGAACAAAATTTGGCTCCAGAATCGTCAGATCCTTCTTGGAAACTTTTCAAGAGCCCATAGAGTGAAGCGATGTCGCTTGGGAAGGTGGAGCGGCTTCAGTCGTAACATAAGCCGTATTTTGTCCGTTTTCAGTTTAAGCTCTCGAATCGGCTTTTCCACGTTCTTCACGTATACACTCTCAACTACGTCTACTAGATATATTTTCTTCACTGCGTGCTGGACGCGGTCTATTCAGTTGAATATTATTCAATAATGAATGCAGGTCTCAAAATGAGTGATAGTTTTGCCAAATAAGTAAATCCAGTTAAACGATTATATTGACATAAATTGAAGGAAGCGCGCAGAAAGCACATTCTTTATAGAACAAGAATATTCAGGGAAATAAAGTTGATTAATTGTAAAATGTTGTCAGGCGTTAGGCTTTCCATAGGAATGTCAAGCCATATTGAACAAAACTAACATGACTGCTTAGGCTTTTACTTGGATCACGCGTTACTATTTCCGTGGTCAACCTACCTTGATCTATCTATATATTTCATTTACTTTTTCCTATATACATTTCCCATTAAGGTTAAAAATGTAACTATTTTAAATACTAAAACCGTAAGGTGTATGGTTTTATTATTGCTCCGAAAAGATTCTGGTAGCTCTAAATTACTGTTTGAGTATAAAAAAGTAAATGTTAAATATAAAATGTATCGACAAGTGGCAAGAGAGTAAAATTAAGAGCTAGATTGAGTTATTAAGGTACAAGAAAAGCTTTTTCTATCAGAACCAATAATTTTCATCAGATAACCTGAAAAGTCATCGTATTTTTACTTGTACTAAAATTTTGTCTTTCCCAAAATTTGTTGGAAACTCACCTTCTTACATCCCAAGCATCATGTATTCTTTTTACTTAAAATATTTATTATTGGCGTAATATAGATAAAAAACTTTTATTTTCAATCAAAAAATCTCAAGCTAAAATATGAATTTTTTTAAACTCAGTTTGTTTTATGGACAGGGTCTCTACTTTCTACTGGTATGTATAAAACAAATACCCATTATTATGCTAAATTTGCTCTGAGAATAGAAAAATACTCCACAATTGGATTCAAAACAGCTTTCCTACTGTAGCCTTTAAGAAATAATAGGTAGATGAAATAAAAAGCGGCCTTGAATCGTTTGTTAGCTGTCTTCTTTCTCTTTTTTTCTACTTCTTTGCATTTTATGAGCAAATTTACTATTGTAATGAATATATTTTTTTACATTGTTAGAAAGCAGAT
>NW_024393239.1:0-1541 GCF_016617805.1 Bactrocera tryoni
TAACAAAAAAAGCGCCTGGAACTTGTGGTTAAGTTCTTCAGGTAAATGATATTAAAAAAAATGTATTTTGCAAAGTTGGTAGGACAGTTCTTAAATACTATGTCAAACAACGGGTTTTTTTAATAAGGACGCTAAAAAAGTAGACCTATAGGGACGGCAAACGACCTCTAATTTTTCCCGCTCTTCTAACATTTCTCTACTGTAAGGTTTGCCATTTCACCATGGAAAGGTATACGATCCAACAATGATTCGAAATTATTAAAATTTATTACCGAAATTCGGAGTCTCAACTTTAAAAGCACTATGTCCAATTTACGGTCCTCATCATCGTCCTGTCAAATCAACAATTGGGCGTCTAGTGGATAAATTTGAATTCACAGGCGCAGTACAAAATGTCGCCGTGCCAGTGAGACAAAGAAGTGCCCGTCAATTGTCGTTGTGGCGAGTTTTATGAAAAGATCTTGGCCTACATCCTTACAAGATTAAATTGACGCAAGAACTGAATCCGCTTGACCAACAGGATCGTCGTATGTTAGTGAATTGGGCTGAGCAACAACTTGAAAAAGATCCGGATTTTCATAAAAAAAATGTCTTCAGCGGTGAGGTTCATGAGGTTACTGGTCAGACAGCAATCCACACGTACTCCATGAATCACCATTGCATTCCGAAAAAATTACGGATTGGTGCGGTTTATGGGCCGGCAGCATCATTGGGCCTTACTTCTTCCGTGATGATCAAGACCGGTAAGTTACTGTGAATGGGAATCGCTACCGTTTGTACGAATATCGAACGGGAAATTGCAGCAGTATCGGCCGATTTATGCTTGAAAATAGCCAAAAATTGGGTTCTGGATTTGTACCTCAAAGGATTTGTACTTTTATAGCGCTCTTATTGAAAATCCCGTCAATCCAAGATATAACATTTCCCCACCTTTTTGGCAACTTGTGGGTTCCAATCCAATCGAACTACACCGTCTTGGCGTCCAAGAATGATTAAAGTCAATGTGAACCGTATTCCAGTGAGGGCGTTTTGTAGCAATAGATAGAAATGATAGTCGAGGGGTTCAAGGTTTGGACTATAAGACAAAATTTTCCAGCTTATGTTTTCCAAATAGCTTTTAATCAGTCTTGCAACATGATATTTCGAAGGACGTTCTTCGTCTTCCAAACCTAAATCATCACTTTTAAAACATGCAAGCCACTCTTCGCACGTTCGCTCAGCTAGAGCATGTTTGACATAAACTTCCACCAAAATTTGAAGACTTAAATTGATGAAGAAGAACCTGCCGCATAGTTTCAAGAACAAAGTTCGACATATTTGAGTACGAAAATTATTTTTGCTTACTCTTTAAATAAATGTCATATTTATGTATATACATAATGCATGTTTTATATACATAGGTAATGGATCGTTTGAATCATAATCAAGACTAACCATTTGAATATAGACATAGTATATTGGAACCTAATTCAAAATCGACTGTTAACAATATATTTTCAGCGACGTCCAGGTCAATCCTGTATATGTGCTTGTAAAGTTTT
>NW_024393240.1:0-1199 GCF_016617805.1 Bactrocera tryoni
TTTTTATGGTATGTAACCTAAATACAAATATCGACTCAGGTCGCCACTTTGTAGGGCATCCCAAGAATTCTTTTGGGTGATACAAACTTCGTGAGAAACTTAATCTATCCTATTCAGGGTATTAAAATTTTTAAATGATAATAGCGGAATAAAACTTTACACGAATACGGTATTTGAAAAATATGTAAATGACGGATAATGAAATCTCGATTATCACTTTATCATGCGAGAGTATAAAATGTTTGGTGACACCCGAACTTGGCCCTTCCTTACTTGTTCACTATATATTGGTAAATTTACAACATTCTTAAAGGGTTGCTTCCGTAAAGTTTCCATCGAAGAGACATAGAAAATACCTAGAATAACAGCAAACAAAGTAAAGTGGTTAAAAGCTTGGAATTATATCTGAAACTTCTGATAATAATACTCGTACTCCTATCAATTAGTATTAAGACTCAATGGTGATTGATCATGCATGAAGTGAACACAACTTCTTCTTCTTCTTAATTGGCGTAGACACCGCTTACGCGATTATAGCCGAGTTAACAACAGCGCGCCAGTCGTTTCTTCTTTTCGCTACGTGGCGCCAATTGGATATTCCAAGCGAAGTCAGGTCCTTCTCCACTTGGTCTTTCCAACGAAGTGGAGGTCTTCCTCTTCCTCTGCTTCCCCTGGCGGCTACTGCGTCGAATACCCTAAGATCTAGAGTGTTTTCATCCATTCGGACTACATGATCTAGCCAGTGTAGCTGCTGTCTTTTAATTCGCTGAACTATGCCAATGTGGTCCTGTATCCGTACATCTCACCATTCCATCGACTACGGTATTCGCGCCTTTGCCAATGCGCAAAGGAATACAAATCTATCGCAGAACCTTTATCTCTAAAACTCGATGCGTCGACTCATCGGTTGTTGTCATCGCCCAAGCCTCTGCACCATATAGCAGGACGGGAATTATGAGCGACTTATAGAGTTTAGCTTTTGTTCGTCGAGAGAGGACTTTACTTTTCAATTGCCTACTCAGTCTGAAGTAGCACCCGTTGGCAAAAGCAATCCTGCGTTGGATTTCCAGGCTACCATTATTGGTGGTGTTAATGCTGGTTCCTAAATAGACGAAATTATCTACAACTTCAAAGTTATGACTGTCAACAGTGACGTGAGAGCCAAGTCGCGAGTGCGACGACTGTTTGTTTGATGACAG
>NW_024393241.1:0-2264 GCF_016617805.1 Bactrocera tryoni
TGGCACGCTACGGTTACGAAAATGCTAAACCTGGCCCTTCACAAAATTATGTTGGACGGGCCTGTCCTAGCCAATACCAAGTTGTTATAACTGACCCGAATGTAACTAGTTTGTTACTAGTTCAAACATTACCCAAATAACTGTCATTTTAAAGAATGCGAGGTAAATTTCGTAGCTAATACCAAGTTATTTCATAACTGGTCGGCATGAAACTAGTTTGTAATTAGTTAATTTTACGTAAAAGAAGGTTTCTAGTGATTTATGTATGTTTTAAGAGAAAATGTGATTCAATGTTTATCTAAAGTGCTTTCTGTTCTCATTAAAGGTGTAATTTGTTGAAAAATAAAAATTACAGTAGTGAAACATTCACAAAAGCCATAAACACAAACATCTTTTGGGACAAAGTAAACGACGCGCATTCTACACCGCCAAATTCGAAAAGACTATACGAGACTTTGCTCGTTTACAATGAAAATTAAGTCATACTGCGAACGCAAGCAAAGTGAAAGCAGTGAAAATCGCATTTGGCCCATATCAAAATTTTTGGTTTCAAGCTGAAAAAAACGTAAACAAAGTAAATGCTGCGCGAAAGGATGCAAAAAAAAAGATATGAAAAAGAGATAAAACTTTCTGGTAAAAGTCTGTGCTCAGCGGCGTGAGAGGCGGCACACCAACAACTTTGCCGCTAATACATACATATAATAGCTGTGATTGGCGCGTGTCGCATAAATAAAAGGAAAAATAATGAAAGCAAAAACAATAATGTGCTTTTGTTCCAAAAATGGCAGCGAGTGTGAGGTAAATCGTTAGGTCATTGGCTGACAAAGCAAAAACTTAGTTGCTTGTGCTGTGATTAGCGCAATTAGGCAGAATAAAAATTTCCTGCTTTTTCATTTAACATTTAAGTCAGCGTTGCTTTAAACGCAGTCCTTTGCGTGGTAATTTTAAACTTTAGTGGATGCCGTTGGTCAACGCTTTGTGCGCGAGCGTGTGAGTTGTGTGTGGGGCGTATGAGTAACTTGGCATCTTGTTCGCAGTTGGGTGCGCACGGAAACACAAAGTTTTTCGTTGTAACTTTTATACATTTTCCGCCCAATAAGTAAGTGCATACACGAGCAATAACAGCAGAAGCAACAGAAGTCGCGAAAAATGAAAAGAGAAAAATATATATAGAAAATCAAAAAAAAATAAAAACAAGTAAGGAAGGGCTAAGTTCGGGTGTCACCGAACATTTTATACTCTCGCATGATAAAGTGATAATCGAGATTTCATTATCAGTCATTTACATATTTTTCATATATTTGTGTAAAGTTTTATTCCGCTATCATCATTGGTTCCTAATGTGTATATTGTACAGAGAAGGAATCTGATGGAATTCAAAATAGCGTTATATTGGAAGAAGGAGTGGTTGTGAACCGATTTCACCTATATTTCGTACATGTCATCAGGGTGTTAAGAAAATATTAAATACCGAATTTCATTGAAATCGGTGGAGTAGTTCCTGAGATATGGTTTTTGGTCCATAAGTGGGCGAGGCCACGCCCATTTTCAAATTTTAAAAAAAGCCTGGGTGCAGCTTCCTTCTGCAATTTCTTCCGTAAAATTTAGTGTTTCTGACGTTTTTCGTTAGTTGGTTAACGCACTTTTAGTGATTTTCAACATAACCTTTGTATGGGAGGTGGGCGTGGTTATTATCCGATTTCGTCCATTTTTGAACTGTATATGGACATGCCTGAGAGAAACGACTCTATAGAGTTTGGTTGACATAGCTATAGTAGTTTCCGAGATATGTACAAAAAACTTAGTAGGGGGCGGGGCCACGCCCACTTTTCCAAAAAAATTACGTCCAAATATGCCCCTCCCTAATGCGATCCTTTGTGTCAAATTTCACTTTAATATCTTTATTTATGGCTTAGTTATAGCACTTTATAGGTTTTCGGTTTCCGCCATTTTGTGGGCGTGGCAGTGGGCCGATTTTGCCCATCTTCGAACTTAACCTTCTTATGGAGCCAAGGAATACGTGTACCAAGTTTCATCATGATATCTCAATTTTTACTCAAGTTACAGCTTGCACGGGCGGACAGACGGACGGACAGACGGACGGACGGACAGACAGACATCCGGATTTCGACTCTACTCGTCACCCTGATCACTTTGGTATATATAACCCTATATCTGACTCTTTTAGTTTTAGGACTTACAAACAACCGTTATGTGAATAAAACTATAATACTCTCGTTAGCAACATTGTTGTGAGAGTATAA
>NW_024393242.1:0-1421 GCF_016617805.1 Bactrocera tryoni
ATAAAGTCGATTTTCTTGTACATACACATTTAGCAGTCGATATTGAGTTGCTTCAAATCATTAACATCAAATATATAAGTTAGTTAACCTTCTTCATCTTGCTGAAGTAAACATAAAGCCATAACGGCAGGGTATTTGCAAGAATTCGACAATCTTATATTCAGGTATAAAGTCGATTTTCTTGTATATACACATTTAGCAGTCGATATTGAGTTGCTTTAAATCATTAATGTAACATATTTAAGTTAATTTACTTTCTTCATCATGTGTAGAAGTTCACGCAAGTGAGGAAAGTTCTCTGATCGCCATTCACTTGGGAGTGGCCAGAAGCGATTCTTTTACACATGGCTCAAGCAGCTCACTACTTCCGGTCTTTGACCAAGTATCCTCTGGGTAGCCTAAGGACATCCGTTCGAAGGCGAGCTAATGTGAGAAGGCGAAACATACGCCCCTCCCCCCTGCATAGGGTTGTGCGCTGGGAGTGGGAGCCGCCACGTAAAAAAACACCCCCAATGAAAAGGACAACACAGCCTCGGATGAGATACCCCCCTTTTGATGACGACCATGGCAAACGAAATAAGGACAACGAATTTAGGGCATGCACCTGGAATGTCCGGTCCCTTAATTGGGAAGGTGCCGCTGCCCAGCTGGTTGATGATGGCAACGATGCCTTCTATGAGTGCTTGGAGCGCGCTTATGAAGGCTGCCCCCGCCACGATGTCAAAATCGGGCTTGGCGACTTTAACGCCAGGATGGGCAAAGAAGGTATATTTGGCACAACGCTCGGTAAATTCAGCCTCCACGACGAAGCATCCCCAAATGGGGGATTCTTCTTAATTGGCGTAGACACCGCTTACGCGATTATAGCCGAGTTAACAACAGCGCGCCAGTCGTTTCTTCTTTTCGCTGCGTGGCGCCAATTGGATATTCCAAGCGAAGCCAGGTCCTTCTCCACTTGGTCCTTTCAACGGAGTGGAGGTCTTCCTCTACCTCTTCTTCCTCCGACGGGTACTGCGTCGAATACTTTCAGAACTGGAGTGTTTTCATCCATCCGGACAACATGACCTAGCCAGCGTAGCCGCTGCCTTTTAATTCGCTGAACTATGTCGATGTCGTCGTATATCTCGTACAGCTCATCGTTCCATCGAATGCGGTATTCGCCGTGGCTAACGCGCAAAGGACCATAAATCTTTCGCAGAACTTTTCTTTGCTTCCCAATTGCCTACTCAGTCCGAAGTAGCACCTGTTGGCAAGAGTTATCCTGCGTTGGATTTCTAGGCTGACATTGTTGGTGGTGTTTACGCTGGTTCCAAGATAGACGAAATTATCTACGACTTCAAAGTTATGACTGTCAACAGTGACGTGAGAGCCAAGTCGCGGAATGCGACGACTGTTTGTTTGATGACAGGAGATATTTCGTC
>NW_024393243.1:0-4285 GCF_016617805.1 Bactrocera tryoni
AAAGGATCGCATTAGGGAGGGGCATATTTGGACCCAATTGTTTTGGAAAAGTGGGCGTGGCCCCGCCCCCTACTAAGTTTTTGTACATATCTCGGAAACTACTATAGCTATGTCAAACCAAACTCTACAGAGCCGTTTTTTTAAGGCATTTCCATATACAGTTCAAAAATGGAAGAAATCGGATAATAACCACGCCCACCTCCCATACAAAGGTTATGTTGAAAATCACTAAAAGTGCGTTAACCGACTCATAAAAATCGTCAGAAACACTAAATTTTACGAAAGAAGTGGCAGAAGGAAGCTGCATCCAGGCTTTTTTTAAAAATTGAAAATGGGCGTGGCGCCGCCCACTTATGGACCAAGAACCATATCTCAGGAACTACTAGACCGATTTCAATGAAATTCGGTATATAATGTTTTCTTAACACCC
Organism: Bactrocera tryoni; assembly: GCF_016617805.1. Classification (NCBI taxonomy): domain Eukaryota; kingdom Metazoa; phylum Arthropoda; class Insecta; order Diptera; family Tephritidae; genus Bactrocera; species Bactrocera tryoni. The sequence goes on from NW_024393243.1 coordinate 431, forward strand.
TGATGACATGTACGAAATATGGGTGAAATCGGTTCACAACCACGCCTTCTTCTAATATAAAGCTGTTTTGAATTCCATCTGATGCCTTCTCTGTATAATACGAGTATAAACATTAGGAACCAATGATGATAGCGGAATAAAACTTTACAAAAATACGGTATTTGAAAAATATTTAAATGACGAATAATGAAATCTCGATTATCACTTTACCATGCGAGAGTATAAAATGTTCGGTGACACCCGAACTTAGCCCTTCCTTACTTGTTAGCTTTTGCCATCGTCGCGAAAAGACGACTTGTGGGCAAAGGCGTGCTCGGGGAGATAATAAATTATAATCAATTTATAAAATGTGAATTTAAGTTTTCTAGTTTTCTTTCATACAAAATGGTATGGATTTCTTGGAATATCACTAAAAGTATAACTTCAACCGCGCGTAGGGACTCCACGCACCTTTTTTTTTTGCTTTTTCGATAGTTTATATATTCAAAAATATCCTGTGAAATCGGCGAGGTATCTTCAATAGTTTTTGAATGGCAGTGTTCTAAATAGCGACCGCTCAGAGGTGCAAACATATATAACAAATACAATAACAAATTGCTGACATTATAACTCAACGAGAAATTGACCGATCGACTTCAAATTAAAACTGGATATAGTTGAATACATTTGCTACACAATAGACTACGATCTTTTTGATTGGTTGAAAATGGGCAATTTGGCATTAAAAACTCACAATTTTTTTCGTAAAAAACTACTTTTTTTTCCAAAATTACGGCATTTTCTTAATTTTTGATATTTTTCAAAGATCGTAGTTCATTGTATAGAAAATATATTTAAGTTTAATAAACATTTTGTATTTTTTTGATTCAGCTACTCATTCGACCGGAATCATGCCAGCAGTTGAGGCACTTTTTTTTCGGCACTTCCGCAGACAGTACATGACTCCGTTATTTTTCAATATATTTGTAAAAAAAAAAAAATTTCATATAGCTAAAAATATACTTTATTACGTCCATAGCACGTCGAAACATTCAATCTAGTACTTTCTTAAAAAAAAAAATCACGAAAATCGCCTAATTTTTCATGCGTCACACTGGCATAGCCCCTTAAGGTTTTCGACTAAAATTGTGTCTTTTGTGAACCATTTTGGAGACGAGTTTCGCCTAATTATAATATGAAAAATCAATATTACTTCACTTATTTGGTTCAAAAACATATAGATAGCATTTTTAACACAATAAGCGATCGGAAATCTACATATTTATTTGAGAAAATAGTTTAATGTACGCCAATCAAAATAATATACCTAGTTTTGTCCTAAGCACCGAAGAAGTGGAAGGGTTTTTGAGAATTTTCATATTTAGTGCTTATCCCCATTTATAGTGTATCAATAAAAGAAATAAGATGTAGAGCTGAATGTCGTTTTGACAAAAATGATAAGACGATGGATGATAAGTCACAATGGGAATATATTTTGATTTCATAGAGCTCTTAAGAAAAGTACTACGATGGTGTAATATTCGAAAGGAAACAGTGATTTCGAAATAACCAGACTGATTAAAAAGTATAACCAAAGCAAAGTAGGAGTAGACCAAATTTATCAGTCTATTAGCTTACATAGAGTGTTTCTACATCCAGACAACGTTGTCCTTTATATGCCGTATTTGGTTCTCTGTCGAAAAATAACAGCCTTAATGCTTAACTTTAGCGGGCATAAAATCGAGTGCACTTATCAAATTTTTCATCTTGGAGCAAAAGAAAACTGGTTAATCTATTAAGAATACCTACAGAAGTTCATATGAAAACTTGAAATTATTTAATATTAAATTAAACTTTTAGTAAATAATTTAGTAATAAACTGGCCATAAAAAAGTTTAGAAATAATCGAATTTTTAAAACAATTTTCTACCAACAGATCTGATTTAGACGTTAATGGGTTAAACGAAAACGCGGCGACATACTTGATCTGTTAGTAAAGAATCTGTGGCAATTGGTCTTATAATGAAAAAATTGTTGGATTTGGACAAACAGAACATTTCTATGGAACGGGAGCAATTTGTGAATTAAAGGAATATTCCTTATTTTAGAAAACTTTTCAACCCTAGTCGGATCCTCAAAAAACACTGACAAAAAAGGCCCTCATGGGTGAAAAATAACCCGTGTGTATTTTATACCACTAAGTCAAGAAGAATTATTAATTCGATTGACTGCCCGTTTGATATTAATTTTCGGTTATTAATTTAAATTAATAAGAAAAGTGTGGATAATTGTAGTTTTATGTTCGTCGCATATAAATTTTTTGCACGAATAGCAGGAAGAATACGCTTATCGGTCATTTTTCAAATATTTATAGCCCTAATAGCCACAACACGTGCGGGATGGGATAGATACCGAGAGTTGAAGAGGGAAGCGAGACGCATTTGTAGACAGAAGAAGAAAGAGGCCGAAATGCGTGAGTACGAAGAGCTTGATAAGCTGGCCGACAGGGGTAATGCTCGAAAATTCTACGAAAAAATGCGGCGGCTTACAGAAGGTTTCAAGACCGGAGCATACTCTTGTAGAACCTCCAAAGGTGATCTAGTCACTGATGCCCAGAGATTACTTAAATTATGGAGGGAACACTTCTCTCGCCTGCTGAATGGCAGTGAACGCACAACACCAGGAGAAGGAGAACCCGATTCCCCAATCGATGACGATGGAGCAGACGTTCCATTACCCGACCATGAAGAAGTTCGAATAGCAATTGCCCGCCTTAAGGACAACAAAGCGGCAAGGGCCGACGGATTGCCGGCCAAGCTATTCAAACACGGCGGCGAAGAACTGATAAGGAGCATGCATCAGCTTCTTTGTAAAATATGGTCGGACGAAAGCATGCCCAACGATTGGAATTTAAGTGTGCTATGCCCAATCCATAAAAAAGGAGACCCCACAATCTGCGCCAACTACCGTGGGATTAGCTTCCTCAACATCGCATATAAGGTTCTATCGAGCGTATTGTGTGAAAGAGTAAAGCCCACCGTCAACAAACTGATTGGACCTTATCAGTGTGGCTTTAGACCTGGCAAATCAACAACCGACTAGATATTCACCATGCGCCAAATCTTGGAAAAGATCCGTGAAAGGAGAATCGACACACACCACCTCTTCGTCGATTTCAAAGCTGCTTTCGACAGCACGAAAAGGAGCTGCCTTTATGCCGCGATGTCTGAATTTGGTATCCCCGCATAACTAATAAACTAATAAACTGTGTAAACTGACGTGGAGCAACACGAGAAGCTCCGTCATGATCGGGAGGGACCTCTCCGAGCCGTTCGATAACTTTTTCAACCTGCTTCTGGAGAAAATAATTCGAGCTACAGAACTAAATAGAGAAGGTACCATCTTCTATAAGAGTGTACAGCTGCTGGCGTATGCCGATGATATTGATATCATCGGCCTCAACACCCGCGCCGTTAGTTCTGCTTTCTCCGGGCTGGACAAGGAAGCACAGAAAATTGGTCTGGCAGTGAACGAGGGCAAGACGAAATATCTCCTGTCATCAAACAAACAGTCGTCGCACTTGCGACTTGGCTCTCACGTCACTGTTGACAGTCATCACTTTGAAGTTGTAGATAATTTCGTCTATCTTGGAAACAGCGTAAACACCACCAACAATGTCAGCCTGGAAATCCAACGCAGGATTGCTCTTGCCAACAGGTGCTACTTCGGACTGAGTAGGCAATTGAAAAGTAAAGTCCTCTCTCGACGAACAAAAACCAAACTCAATAAGTCACTCATAATTCCCGTCCTGCTATATGGTGCAGAGGCTTGGACGATGACAGCAGCCGATGAGTCGACGCTACGAGTTTTCGAGAG
>NW_024393244.1:0-2570 GCF_016617805.1 Bactrocera tryoni
TTGGAACAATTCATGGAAACAAGAGAGAGTTGCCAAAGTTAGCCAAAGAAAGGAAAGATAAAATGGCTAGATTTTCAAAATATTCAAATTACATTACTTTGACAAACGTATACCGGAAATTATTAGATTTTATAATCGTACAAAATTTGGTGTAGATGTTGCAGACCAGATGGCAAAAAAATACAGCGTCAAGTCGAAAAGTCGTAGGTGGCCATTTCAGGTATTTTTCAATATATTGGACCTAGCTGGAATAATTGCTTGGATTTTGTACAAAGAAACAACGGGTGAAAATATTTCGAGGCAAACATTTTTGTTCCAGTTAGCTTCAGAACTCGGAGATGCATATATAGATTCTCAAGAAAAAAAAAATTCAGCAATAAATCAGCAATAATCTGCATTGAATAATAAAATCTATAACTTTTATAGTCACCGGTCAATTTGACCGCGCGCGGTAGGAATAGGTATACAAGAATTGTCGGTAGGTTTAGTGGTAATGTTTGTATCTGAGCTTAAGCAAAATAATGTATATAAGAAGACAAAATAAAGAAAACTGGTAGTTGCTCACGAGAACCTCGCATAAATATTAATTTAAATACATACAACAAATGTATATGTACATACATATGTACGTACTCGATGTAATTTCCATTTTTTACGCATAAAAAACTTGTAACATGCGCGCATGATTTGATTGTGGTTTTGGCAGGACTATTTGTTCTGATTAATCATACTCGTTGCAGCTCTCTGGTGCCAAGGCAAGTGCATATTTACAAAGTTTCATCCAGATACATGTTCAACAATAAACATGATCGTTAGTGACAAGGGGTGCCATTTAATACATACGTATTATATACAGTCCACTAATATTAAATATCTATTTTCAAATATATTGAACATATTTTCAGTGGGACCAGCTTTTCAGCTGAGCTTCAAGCTACCGGGGGGAGTCGGCAGGTCACGGATAGCCGTACGGCCTGTAGTAGCAGGTTAGTTGCGAAATAAGTTATAAGGAAAAGCAACCCCCGACGAGGAGCGGCAGGAGTGGAGGATGGGTAGAAGAGCTACCTAAGACGATGAAACCCTTACCGCCTCTTAAAAATAGGTGTCCCCCCTACCATTCCCCCTGCGGGTAAGGGTTAGAATTTACCCCACAGGCATGCCTGTCGTTAGAGGCGACTAAAATCCATATGCACTATGTCTTTCTTTCTTGGCTTGCCTTGAAATGTCAGCATAGTCTATGTCAGAAATAGTGCTATAATATTCATCGTAAAATGATTATTATACGCTTCATATTTATTCCCGTTATAAGGCATTTGAATTACGAGACAAATGTCACCAGCCATTGAGTTCTTAGGGTTTAACTAGTAGTAGCAAAAGCTACAAAGTCTTACCAGAGACTTTAACCTGGTACCACGTGGAGCAGTTAGCCCTTGGTGTTTACTCCAATCTGCTCATTGGGTTTGGCCCTTTGTGGAGATTCGTGGTGGCTGTGGTTTAAACCTAAAGGCAGGCAGGGTTGAAAAGGTCAGTCTAATGTGGAGTTGCATTGCGGCCGGGTGCCGGACCCAAAGAACGGCAGAGGTTTTAGATCGGCCTCGTACCCAACCAAGACGGCTAAGGTGCCCCTATCCACCTGAACCAATTGAAACCAAATTATACGTGCAAAATGCATTTATACTTTAAGGCGTTGATCAACGCATTGTATTGACCTATGTGCATCAAAGAAAGCACCATGAGGTTAGACCGTCGCCGGCAAATACTCACGTAAATCGCAACAATTGTTGTCTGCACACGATGCTATGGTAAAACTGATTAATGGAGAAAACTATGGAAAAAACTTATAATGATAATAACAATAGCAGTAAAAAAATATGGAGTACCCAGAGATGGATTCATTTAAGAAGGCTCCACGATTGGCCAGATCGCCTGTAAAAGTTCTATCGGTGAATAGACCTGTGCGAGGCAAATCCTCACCACCGGCGCTGCAGGAAAATACGCTCACACTAAAGGGAAGACTAGGCAAGCGAGTGAGTTAGGAGAAATGATCCAGAAATTTGCCGATATGATGCGACCGCCACAGCGCTCCATCAACAATTCCATGCGGGAACTGCTAAGCTCAGTCGCGAAGCTGCACGTATGCCCCAGAGAGGAACACACCCGACTGAGAGAATTCAATCGCAATGTGTCAAGTTAGCCACTGGTTGTTGAAATAGCATCCAAAAGACCACGTGACCGCAAGCAGATGGGGAGAAGGACACCCCCAAAAAATACCAAAACCTCACATGAGGAGTTAACGCTAAAAACAGTAGTCGACCTGACTAATGAGGAAAGAGGAAACAACGCTTAAAATGCTAGACTGAAATCAACAACGGAGGTAGACTGGGCCACGATCCAGCGTAAGGCACAGAAGAAAAATAATAAGAAGAATATAAGCACGATGCAACGCCTTCGACCCGATGCCATCTTAATCGCAAAAACTGGTGAAATGTCGAAGTGTTTTAGGTGCCTGGAATATGGACATGTGGAGAGGGCGTGCAGCAATACGTTATGTGTGTTTCACACAAAGTGCA
>NW_024393245.1:0-1131 GCF_016617805.1 Bactrocera tryoni
CTGCGGCAACTCTTGTTGCGGCAACTCTTGGTTTATAGGCGAGGGGGCGACGAGGAGAGGGGAATCGCGCCGAGTTTCCAGTGTTCAGCAACTCGCTTTGTGTTCTTATTCGTAACAGTTCGCTGCGACGTTTTTCGGCATTCGTGTTCTTTCTTTCGTAGTACATAGTTGCATTTGCGTATATTTTTTTGAAATTAATATTTTGAATATATTTAAAAAATTTAATTTCATCTTTTGGTAAGTAATTTGCAAATATGTATACAAATATACATAATATAATATAAATATTTTAGAAAATGGAGTATGACGAAAAAATCGAATTAATTAAAGATATTGTGAAATGTATGGAGGAAGCCATACAAATTGATTTAGACGATAGTAAAAAGGGTGATATATGTTTGTTTTAATAAATAAAATGTATTTCTTAATTGACAGAGCTGATTAATATATGTGATAGAGTGCCCCAAATACCTATAAGGAAAAAGAAGCGACAATGGGTTAAAGTAAAGAGTAGACAATGGGTTAAAGTAAAGTGAAAGAGAATGAGAAAAAAACTCGAGCAGAGTTGCGCAACACAAGTTGCTCGTGTGAAGGTAATGGGCGACAGCAAAAGAGAATCGCCCGAGAATTAGCAACTAAAGTTGCTTCATGTAATCGCAAACTTACAAAAGTAACGGCGCAATCGCAGCATAGCTATCATTTCATATAAGATTTACCGTGCGATTCTGTACTGTGATACAGTATCAAGTCTCTAAATTTGAGATTTCAAGTTAGAGACAATTTTTGAGACTTGACACGATATTGCTATTCTGTAAGTGACAGTCACAAAATCTATTACATTTCATTATTCAGAGATGTTTTTACACTTGAATGGAAATAAATATGTCGATAACAAATATTAAATTTTCTATAATATAGTCAAAAGACATAATTATCAATGAAAATCAAAATATATGTTGACTTTGTTTCATAATATTTACGAAATTTATGTAAAATTGATTTAGTTTTAACTTTTTCGTGTTTCAGTTGCTTACAAAATATAAAAAAACGACAATCGATTAATATCTACGATGATCTCTATTCAGTATATTCAAAAAGTAGAGCAATAATGCAACTGAACGAAGCAATGAT
>NW_024393246.1:0-2061 GCF_016617805.1 Bactrocera tryoni
CTGCTGTCTGTCGTGATGTCAACTTTTCGACGTCGCACCTTTCTTGTGTGTTGTCGTGCGTTTTTTGCTGCACAGGGGCGGGTGCGTATCTTCGCTTCAAAGAGATAATGGTCCGAGTCAATGGTAGAACCTGGTTGGTGTTTTTTTGATGCAGTGAAAGTTTATTTACTCTCTTTAACACAATACTGTCGAAAGAACTTTACATGCAACCTTAAGAAGTTGATCCTATCGCAGTTTCGGAAGATGGATCCAATCGTTGAAACAGTGAACTTTTATGATGAACCTGAAAAGTGTAAATAAAATAATTTAAAATCTCTATCAAGTATTCTATGGAGACGATTTGGTGAGTGCGTTACATATAAACAAGAAATATTGTGATTCACTGTTTAAATTTATCTGCGCATACATAACTACAAATACAATACTTACATATATGTATATAAGAGTTCTTAGGGCATGCATTACCGCCGATTTAAGGCACTCCGACTTTGTGCGTTTCTTAATGGCTTTTCATCGTCTTCTTATCAAGGCAAAGAATATTACCCTTGAATTCGGAAGATATCCTGTTTTATGTAATTACGCTTCAATTTTCTTATATATTGGGTGCGTATGCATAGATGTGTATGTGTGCATTTAGTAGTCTCTATAAATATTCAAAATAAATTGTCATGCATAAACTTTATTCGAAGGTCTTTGAAATGAATCGCAAAGATGCTCTACCGTTACATAGTTGTATATAATTTTCATACGAAGAGCAACAAATATAAAAAGATCGATATAAAAGAATCTCTTTAAGCGTTCCCTTTAATTCGCAGGCCACATATGTGTTCAGAAATATTCTGCTTAATACTACAGGATAGCCACTTTTTTGCATTTGTCTTTTAAATCTCGTTTAATGACCTTTCGCTCTGCCTTTCTCTCTTATTCGCAACAATAACTCCTTTAAAATTGCTATGGTCAGTTGCACAAATGCCTTCTACAATCTTGCACATCTTAGTAACAAATATATCATGAAGCGCGGCAGAAGAATCACATAAGAAATAATTTCAGCTCTAGACCTAGCACTCATAAAAGTCAGCAGCAGGTGGTGGGTATAACGGCTGTGCAATTGCCGCAACATTTACGGTGCTCGTGAATAAGACAAATGCGGCATTTCAGGGTCCAAAATGTTGCATGCACTATGCAATGCTATCGTTACTTTGTCTCAGCAGTTGCCCTTGCTTCTTCAATAAAAATGTGAATTTGAGTAATGGAAGGCAACACCGAGAATGTGCACCTCATGTGTATATTATATGTATATTACCTGGCAGATATGCTACTTAAATAAAAAAGTTTTAAGTAAGGTTTGCGTAATAGTAAGTTTTTCTATAAAGAATATCAAATAGATTCTATTCGAAAAAGAGTTAGTAAGAAAGAATCGGGAAGAAATGGAAGTTCAACAAGATTTTTATTTTTCTTTGGATAGTAGAAAACATACTAAAAACCTTAACTTCGGCTCCAAAGTAGTTAACATACCCTTCACAGGTGCATTTCTTTTGTTAATTAAGTGCTTAGTTTGTATGGAAGCTATATGCTATAGTAATCCGATCTGAACAATTTTTTCGGAGATTATATTATTACCTTAAGCCAAATGCGAAAGCTTTCCATACAAGAACTTGATCCCGATCGTTCAGTTTGTATGGCAGCTATATGTTATAGTGGTCCGATATCGGCAGTTCCGACAAATAAGCAGTTTCTTGAAGAAAAAATGACATTTGCAAAATTTCAAAACGATATCCTAAAAACTGAGGGTCTAGTTCGTATATATACAAACAGACGGACAGACAGACAGACGGACATGGCTAAATCGACTCAGCTCAACAGACTATTATATATACTTTACAAGGTCTCCGGCGCTTCCTTCTGGGCGTTACAAACTTCGTGACAAACTTAATATTATACCCTGTTCAGGATATAATAAAATATGGAGGATATTTCAAAAGATTTCTTATTTATCAAATACGACATTTCTCCTTCTTTTAAACTTTACACTAGCAAAATTAGGAATAAAAATTTTTTTTT
>NW_024393247.1:0-627 GCF_016617805.1 Bactrocera tryoni
AACCAATGATGATAGCGGAATAAAACTTTACAAAAATTCGGTATTTGAAAAATATGTAAATGACGTATAATGAAATCTCGATTATCACTTTATCATGCGAGAGTATAAAATGTTCGGTGACACCCGAACTTAGCCCTTCCTTACTTGTTAAGATATCGTTTTGAAATTGTGCAAACGTCATTTTCTCTTCAAGAAGCTGCTCATTTGTCGGAATTCGCCGGATATCGGACCACTATAACACATAGCTGCCATAATAAACTGAACGATCGGAACAAGTTCTTGTATGGAAAACTTTTGCATTTGACAATGTATCTTCATAAAAGTTGGCACAGGTTATTTTCTAGGGCAACAATGTAATCTCCGAAGAAATTGTTCAGATCGGTTAACTATAGCATATAGCTGCCGTACAAACTGAACGATCGGAAAAAATTCTTGTATGGAAAACTTTTGCATTTGACAAGATATATTCACAAAATTTGGTATGGATTATTTTCTAAGGTAACAATGTAATCTCCGAAGAAATTGTTCAGATCGGTTAACTATAGTATATAGATGCCATACTAAAAGAAATGCACCTGTGAAGGGTATATTAGCTTCGGTGCAGGCGAAGTTAACGTTTTTACTTGT
>NW_024393248.1:0-1182 GCF_016617805.1 Bactrocera tryoni
AGGTATAAAGTCGATTTTCTTGTATATACACATTTAGCAGTCGATATTGAATTGCCTTAAATCATTAATTTAACATATTTAAGTTAATTAACTTTCTTCATCTTACTGAAGTTGACATAAAGCCATAACGGCAGTGCATTTGGAAAAATTCGACAATCTTATATTCAGGTATAAAGTCGATTTTCTTGTATATACACATTTAGCAGTCGATATTGAATTGCCTTAAATCATTAATTTAACATATTTAAGTTAATTAACTTTCTTCATCTTACTGAAGTTGACATAAAGCCATAACGGCAGTGCATTTGTAAAAATTCGACAATCTTATATTCAGGTATAAAGTCGATTTTCTTGTATATACACATTTAGCAGTCGATATTGAATTGCCTTAAATCATTAGTTTAACATATTTAAGTTAATTAACCTTCTTCATCTTACTGAAGTTGACATAAAGCCATAACGGCAGTGCATTTGTAAAAATTCGACAATCTTATGTTCAGGTATAAAGTCGACTTTCTTGTATATACACATTTAGCAGTCGATATTGAGTTGCTTTAAATCATTAATTTAACATATTTAAGTTAATTAACCTTCCTCATCTTACTGAAGTTGACATAAAGCCATAACGGCAGAGCATTTGGAAGAATTCGACAATCTTATATTCAGGTATAAAGTCGATTTTCTTGTATATACACATTTAGCAGTCGATATTGAATTGCTTTAAATCATTAATTTAACATATTTAAGTTAATTAACCTTCCTCATCTTACTGAAGTTGACATAAAGCCATAACGGCAGTGCATTTGGAAGAATTCGACATTCTTATATTCAGGTATAAAGTCGATTTTCTTGTATATACACATTTAGCAGTCGATATTGAATTGCCTTAAATCATTAGTTTAACATACTTAAGTTAATTAACCTTCTTCATCTTCCTGAAGTTGACATAAAGCCATAACGGCAGTGCATTTGTAAAAATTCGACAATCTTATGTTCAGGTATAAAGTCGACTTTCTTGTGTATACACATTTAGCAATCGATATTGAGTTGCTTCAAATCATTAGTTTAACATATTTAAGTTAATTATGCTTCTTCATCTTACCGAAGTTGACATAAAGCCATAACGGCAGTGCATTTGGAAGAATTCGACATTCTTATATACAGGTATAAAGTCGATTTTCA
>NW_024393249.1:0-1762 GCF_016617805.1 Bactrocera tryoni
GAAAATCAACAACTGACTAGATATTCACCATGCGCAAATCTAGGAAAAGAGCCGTGAAAGAGGTTCAACACACACCCCCTCTTCGTCGATTTCAAAGCTGCTTTCGACAGCATGAAAGGGAACTGCCTTTGTGCCACTATGTCTAAATTTGGTATACCCGAAAATTACGATACGGCTGTGTAAATTGACGTTGAGCAATACCAAACGGCGTTTCAGACAACGACTCCGTATCGTGCGACTTCTAGGACTATTGTCCCAACGGTCTTATATCAAGAGAGGGTGAATCTAACAAAAGCTGCATATCATCCGTTGAGACGGTGCGGGATACAGGCAAACCGGCAAGTATCATACAACGCTGTATTGAGAGGAGTTTTTGGGACCCCAAAACTGTAGGGGCTGCTTCCCACCATGCAGCAGCACCAACAAGTGGCATAGGCCACAAACAAGCCACGATATATGGTGCGAACATCACGACGTCCGAGACCCCAAACACTCAGCAAAATGCGTCGTATTTTTGCCTACGGTTGCTTCATGTTTGTAGTCACATTCTTTCACTTATGGTCAGCTCTCACACCTAAACCACAAGTATTTACAATATATAAGTGATGTCCTCCTCGCTCCGCTCTAGCTCAGACTGCCAGCGACATTCGACCAAAGGAAGAAGGTCGTCCGCATTCACGCAACACTTACATAGAGCCTCGAGCTGCCCAAGCAAAAAGTACATCATAAGGTTCGAAATATATGGACCACAGGTGGAACCCTGTGGGCAGCTCCGAACCACTCCAATCTCCACAACCCCATTCATTTCGACTAGAGAGGCCTTTCTGTCCGCAAAGTAACTACACCAAAGAGTAATTTCCGGATAGCCAAGCTCCTCCAGTCGTTGCATCACACGAACCCAGCTTAGGTAGTCAAACTCCCCCTTGAAGTTAACAAATATGCAAAGGATATATTTTTGACATTCTCCCTAACGACATTCTAACCATGCATCCTCTACACTGTGTTCTTTCCTGAACCCATACTGCCTATCCATTAAAAGACAGCGCCTACGCTGGCTAGGTCATGTTGTCCGAATGGACGAAAACACTCCACCTCTGAAAGTATACGACGCAGTACCCGAAACGTTTCAGTTGATGAAATAAGTTTATGGCGATGATTTCCTATCCGGTAGCAGAGTGCACGATTGGTTTCAACGTTTTCAAAGTGGTCGTGAAGACATAAATGACGATCAACATGTGGGCCAATCAAAATCCGTGATCAACGAAAAGTCCGTCGAAACTGTGCGTGAATTCATCAAAAATCAGCCGAAATCATCATTGAAATTCATGGAAATTGAATTGAACATCGATAATGCACCGTCGACGCTTGTGACCGATTATTTGATAAAAAATGACATTTTAACCGTTAACCATTCCCCGTATTCACCTGATATGGCACCGTGCGACTTCTTCCTTTTCAGAAAAATGCATTTGCCCATGAAAGGAAAGCGTTATACAGATGTAGACGCCATTCAAAAGGCTTGCACCGGCATACTGGCGGCCATACCGGCCAATGAGCTAAAACACTCGCTCGACCGCTTTTGGACCGTGCGAAAAGCTGTATTGAAGCAGAAGGAGACTATTTTGAATAAAATAAATTGGTTTTGCAGAAAAAACCATTTGTTCCGTTTTTTTTTTTAAGTCCTGTTTACTTTAGAACGCCTTGTATTTATGTATATAACCTCGTCATCACACAAATTTCCTTATTCAAACATTTATGATTC
>NW_024393250.1:0-1618 GCF_016617805.1 Bactrocera tryoni
ACATATTAAAGTTAATTAACCCTCATCATCTTACTCAAGTTGACATAAAACCATAACGGCAGTGCATTTGGAAAAAAAATCCACAATTTTACATTTAGGTATAAAACCGATTTTCGTGCATGTACATGTTTAGAAATCCACACCGAATTGCTTTAAATCATTAGCTTCACATATTAAAGTTAATTAACCCTCATCGTTTTACTCAAGTTGACATAAAGCCAAAACGACACTGCATTGGGAAAAATTCCAGAATTTTACATTTAGGTATAAAACCGATTTTCTTGCATATACACATTTAGAAATCCACAACGAATTGCTTCAAATCATTAGCTTCACATATTAAAGTTAATTAACCCTCATCATCTTACTCAAGTTAATATAAAGCCATAACGGCAGTGCATTTGGAAAAAAATTCCATAATTTTTCATTTAGGTATAAAACCGATTTTCTTGCATATACACATTTAGAAATCCAAAGGGAATTGCTTCAAATCATTAGCGTAACATATTAAAGTTAATTAACACTCATCTTACCCAAGTTGACATAAAGCCATAACGGCAGAGCATTTGGAAAACAAAAATCCATAATTTTACATTTAGGTATAAAACCGATTTTCTTGCATATACACATTTAGAAATACATATAAAGTTGCTTCAAATCATTTGCTTCACATATTAAAGTTAATTAACCCTCTTCATCTTACTCAAGTTGCCATGAAGCCATAACGGCAGTGCATTTGGAAAAAATTCCATAATTTTACATTTAGGTATAAAACCGATTTTCTTGCATATACACATTTAGAAATACATATCAAGTTGCTTCAAATCATTAGCTTAACATATTAAAGTTAATTAACCCTCATCATCTTACTCAAGTTGGCATAAAGCCAAAACGACAGTGCATTGGGAAAAATTACAGAATTTTACATTTAGGTATAAAACCGATTTTCTTGCATATACACATTTAGAAATCCACAACGAATTGCTTCAAATCATTAGCTTCACATATTAAAGTTAATTAACCCTCATCATCTTACTCAAGTTGGCATAAAGCCAAAACGACAGTGCATTGGGAAAAATTACAGAATTTTACATTTAGGTATAAAACCGATTTTCTTGCATATACACATTTAGAAATCCACAACGAATTGCTTCAAATATTAGCTTCACATAATAAAGTTAATTAACCCTCATCATCTTACTGAAGTTTGCATAAATCCAAAACGGCAGTGCATTTGGAAAAAAATTCCATAATTTTACATTTAGGTACAAAACCGATTTTCTTGCATATACATATTTAGAAATCCGCAACGAATTGCCTTAAATCATTAGCTTCATATATTAAAGTTAATTAACCCTGATCATCTTACTCAAGTTGAAATAAAGCCATAACGGCAGTGCATTTGGAAAAAATTCCATAACTTTACATTTAGGTATAAAACCGATTTTCTTGCATGTACACATCTAGAAATCCATATCAAGTTGCTTCAAATCATTAGCTTAACATATTAAAGTTTATTAACCCTCATCATCTTACCCAAGTTGGCATAAAGCCATAATAACAGCAGAGCATTTGGAAAAAAGTTCCATAATTTTACATTTAGGTATAAAACCGATTT
>NW_024393251.1:0-1398 GCF_016617805.1 Bactrocera tryoni
TTTTTGACTTTAGGACAGCGAACATTCGGTCTGGCATCTTTTCAAAGAAATTAATTTTTGTTTCGTCGCTCTACAAGATATTGCGCCACTTTGCCAATTTGCATGATTTTTCGTGAATTGTAATCATACCTTTAATTTTTTTTCGCAATAGTTGTATTCTTCTGGCTGTTCTGCCAGTTAATTTAGCTCGATATAGTACATTCGGGACGTGGGGTTCGTTGAGGATAACCCAGACTTCAGATTTTGTCTGAGTCTGGGTTTCCTGCTAACGGAGCATGGGCCTCTGAATGCACTTTTGCATCAGAGGCACCTTTCGGATACGTCGGGGTATTTTTGTGGGGCGGGGTTAGAAAATTGGTCGCATTTAATTGCGGAGTGCCCGATGTACTCGGACATTAGGGATTTGGGTGGTATGGGGATTAGCTGGACTGATGGACAATTAGATGTTAGTGGTGTGATCTCCACTAGTCGGAATACCGAACAGTTAGGGTCATTTGAGCGTGAACTGTTTAAGGAAGTTAGGGTTAGTTTCTGTATGATTGGTGTGTGTAAGTGATGTGTGTATGGGGTCCAACCCCTGGCCACCAGTTTAGAGCCGTATGGAAGCTCAACTGGTAGTAGTTTCGGCTACGAGGTCTGACCGGAGACTTAATTCTGGTACCACGGGGAGCAGGAGCCCTTGGAGTTTTCTCCAACCTGCTCATGCGGCTGGCCCCTCGAGGAGTATCGTGGTGCTTGTGGTTAAAACCCAACTGTGGGAAGAACTGACTTTGTCAGTTGAATGTGGAGTTGCATAGCAACCGGGTGCCGGCCTCAAAGCACGGCAGAGGTCTTAGATGGGCCTCGAACCCGACCAAGGTTGTTAGGGTGTCCATTTCACACTGCCAATTGGTACTGAAAATGCTTGCATTCTCAGGACGCTGATCAACGCATTGATTTGATCCGCTGTGCTTTTGAGCGCCGTGGAGTAAGGCTGTCGTCAGCAGGTGCCCACGTAAAACACACACCGGACGTTGTCCGCGATCTGTTGACTTAAGTGACTGTTTATATAATATTTGTATATTTATATCTATACAATCTATGCGATATTCTAATCATATCTCGAATCACTAATGTAAGTCTCGCCTAAATGTATGCTTCGAGGAAGTGCTTAAGAAAGTGTTGTTGACATTTGCGCAACTGATAATATGTATTTACATATATATGAAATCTTTCGCCGAAAATCCGAAATTGAAGATCTCTTAATATTATTATGCAAAAAAGTTGTCAACCCTTCTAAAATATTATTATCTTGGCATGGGAAATAGTACACCAATCAACTTGAATATATAGTACGTCACGCTGGCGTATTCAACATGTATAAAAGCTGCCATTAGGCCATTGGTTTAATTTATTTTT
>NW_024393252.1:0-3939 GCF_016617805.1 Bactrocera tryoni
TCTTGTATATACACATTAAGCAGTCGATATTGAGTTGCTTTAAATCATTACTTTAACATGTTTAAGTTAATTTACCTTCTTCATCTTACTGAAGTTGACATAAAGCCATAACGGCAGTGCATTTGGAAGAATTCGACAATCTTATATTCAGGTATAAAGTCGATTTTCTTGTATATACACATTAAGCAGTCGATATTGAGTTGCTTTAAATCATTAATTTAACATATTTAAGTTAATTAACCTTCTTCATCTTACTGAAGTTGACATAAAGCCATAACGGCAGTGCATTTGGAAGAATTCGACAATCTTATATTCAGGTATAAAGTCGATTTTCTTGTATATACACATTAAGCAGTCGATATTGAGTTGCTTTAAATCATTACTTTAACATCTTTAAGTTAATTTACCTTCTTCATCTTACTGAAGTTGACATAAAGCCATAACGGCAGTGCATTTGGAAGAATTCGACAATCTCATATTCAGGTAAAAAGTCGATTTTCTTGTATATACACATTTAGCAGTCGATATTGAGTTGCTTTAAATCATTACTTTAACATCTTTAAGTTAATTTACCTTCTTCATCTTACTGAAGTTGACATAAAGCCATAACGGCAGTGCATTTGGAAGAATTCGACAATCTTATATTCAGGTATAAAGTCCATTTTCTTGTATATACACATTAAGCAGTCGATATTGAGTTGCTTTAAATCATTACTTTAACATTTTTAAGTTAATTTACCTTCTTCATCTTACTGAAGTTGACATAAAGCCATAACGGCAGTGCATTTGGAAGAATTCGATAATCTCATATTCAGGTAAAAAGTCCATTTTCTTGTATATACACATTAAGCAGTCGATATTGAGTTGCTTTAAATCATTACTTTAACATCTTTAAGTTAATTTACCTTCTTCATCTTACTGAAGTTGACATAAAGCCATAACGGCAGTGCATTTGGAAGAATTCGATAATCTCATATTCAGGTATAAAGTCCATTTTCTTGTATATACACATTAAGCAGTCGATATTGAGTTGCTTTAAATCATTACTTTAACATCTTTAAGTTAATTTACCTTCTTCATCTTACTGAAGTTGACATAAAGCCATAACGGCAGTGCATTTGGAAGAATTCGACAATCTTATATTCAGGTATAAAGTCCATTTTCTTGTATATACACATTAAGCAGTCGATATTGAGCTGCTTCAAATCATTACTTTAACATATTTAAGTTAATTTACCTTCTTCATCTTACTGAAGTTGACATAAAGCCATAACGGCAGTGCATTTGGAAGAATTCGACAATCTTATATTCAGGTATAAAGTCGATTTTCTTGTATATACACATTAAGCAGTCGATATTGAGCTGCTTCAAATCATTACTTTAACATATTTAAGTTAATTTACCTTCTTCATCTTACTGAAGTTGACATAAAGCCATAACGGCAGTGCATTTGGAAGAATTCGACAATCTTATATTCAGGTATAAAGTCGATTTTCTTGTATATACACATTAAGCAATCTATATTGAGTTGCTTTAAATCATTACTTTAACATGTTTAAGTTAATTAGCCTTCTTCATCTTACTGAAGTTGACATAAAGCCATAACGGCAGTGCATTAGGGAGAATTCGACAATCTTATATTCAGGTATAAAGTCGATTTTCTTGTATATACACATTTAGCAGTCGATATTGAGTTGCTTTAAATCATTAATTTAACATATTTAAGTTAATTAACCTTCTTCATCTTACCGAAGTTGACATAAAGCCATAACGGCAGTGCATTTGGAAGAATTCGGCAATCTTATATTCAGGTATAAAGTCGATTTTCTTGTATATACACATTTAGCAGTCGATATTGAATTGCTTTAAATCATTAATTTAACATATTTAAGTTAACTAACCTTCTTCATCTTACCGAAGTTGACATAAATCCATAACGGCAGTGTATGCGGAAGAATTCGGCAAACTTATATTCAGGTATAAAGTCGATTTTCTTGTATAAACACATTTAGCAGTCGATACTGAATTGCTTTAAATCAATAATTTAACATATTTAAGTTAATTAACCTTCTTCATCTTCTTGAAGTTGACATAAAGCCATAACGGCAGTGCATTTGGAAGAATTTGACAATCTTATATTCAGGTATAAAGTCGATTTTCTTGTATATATACATTTAGCAGTCGATATTGAGTTGCTTCAAATCATTAACATCAAATATTTAAGTTAATTAACCTTCTTCATCTTGCTGAAGTTGACATAAAGCCATAACGGCAGTGCATTTGGAAGAATTCGACAATCTTATATTTAGGTATAAAGTCGATTTTCTTGTATATACACATTTAGCAGTCGATATTGAGTTGCTTTAAATCATTAGTTTATCATATTTAAGTCAATTAAACTTCTTCATCTTGATGAAGTTGACGTAAAGCCATAACGGCGGTGCATTTGGAAGAATTCGACAATCTTATATTCAGGTATAAAGTCGATTTTCTTGTATATACACATTAAGCAGTCGACATTGAGTTGCTTCAAATCATTAACATCAGATATTTAAGTTAATTAGCCTTATTCATCTTGCTGAAGTAAACATAAAGCCATAACGGCAGGGTATTTGCAAGAATTCGACAATCTTATATTCAGGTATAAAGACGATTTTCTTGTATATACACATTTAGCAGTCGAAATTGAGTTGCTTTAAATCATTAGTTTAACATATTTAAGTTAATTAGCCTTCTTCAACTTACCGAAGTTGACATAAAGCCATAACGGCAGTGCATTTGGAAGAATTCGACAATCTTATATTCAGGTATAAAGTCGATTTTCTTGTATATACACATTTAGCAGTCGATATTGAGTTGCTTCAAATCATTAACATCAAATATTTAAGTTAATTAACCTTCTTCATCTTGCTGAGGTTGACATAAAGCCATAACGGCAGTGCATTTGGAAGAATTCGACAATCTTATATTCAGGTATAAAGTCGATTTTCTTATATATACACATTTAGCAGTCGATATTGAGTTGCTTCAAATCATTAACATCAAATATTTAAGTTAATTAACCTTCTTCATCTTACCGAAGTTGACATAAAGCCATAACGGCAGTGCATTTGGAAGAATTCGACAATCTTATATTCAGGTATAAAGTCGGTTTTCTTGTACATACACATTTAGCGGTCGGTATTGAGTTGCTTCAAATCATTAACATCAAATATTTAAGTTAATTAACCTTCTTCATCTTACCGAAGTTGACATAAAGCCATAACGGCAGTGCATTTGGAAGAATTCGACAATCTTATATTCAGGTATAAAGTCGATTTTCTTGTATATACACATTTAGCAATCGATATTGAGTTGCTTTAAATCATTAATTTAACATATTTAAGTTAATTAACCTTCTTCATCTTACTGAAGTTGATATAAAGCCATAACGGCAGTGCATTTGGAAGAATTCGACATTCTTGTATTCAGGTATAAAGTCGATTTTCTTGTATATACACATCTAGCAGTCGATATTGACTTGCTTCCATTCATTAATTTAACATATTTAAGTTAATTAACCTTCTTCATCTTCCTGAAGTTGACATAAAGCAAAACCGGCAAAGCAGTTGGAAGAAATCGACAATCTTATATTCAGGTATAAAGTCGATTTTCTTGTATATACACATTTAGCAATCGATATTGAGTTGCCTTAAATCATTAATTTAACATATTTTAGTTAATTAACCTTCTTCATCTTACTGAAGTTGATATAAAGCCATAACGGCAGTGCATTTGGAAGAATTCGATATTCTTGTATTCAGTTATAAAGTCGATTTTCTTGTATATACACATTTAGCAATCGATATTGAGTTGCTTTAAATCATTAATATAACATATTTAAGTTAAATAACCTTTTTTATTTAACTGAAGTTACATAAAGCCATAACGGCAATGCAT
>NW_024393253.1:0-1215 GCF_016617805.1 Bactrocera tryoni
AAACAAGTAAGGAAGGGCTAAGTTCGGGTGTCACCGAACATTTTATACTCTCGCATGATAAAGTGATAATCGAGATACCGTTATTAGCAACTTTATTGCGAGAGTATAAAAATGATGCCCTCTGAATTACATGAAAATATCTGAGAGATTTACCGATATTTTCGGTGAAAAATTAGGTTAGGTTAGGTTAGGCACTGAGTTCTTCGTGTTCGATATCAGGGACCTTGAAAAGTTATAGTCCGATCACGACAATTTTTCCACAAGGGATACCTCAGCTCAAATACCGTATTTGTGTAAAGTTTTATTCCGCTATCATCATTGGTTCCTAATGTATATATTATACAGAGAAGGCATCAGATGGAATTCAAAATAGCGTTATATTGGAAGAAGGCGTGGTTGTTAACCGATTTCACCCATATTTCGTACATGTCATCAGGGTGTTAAGAAAATATTATATACCGAATTTCATTGAAATCGGTCTAGTAGTTCCTGAGATATGGTTTTTGGTCCATAGGTGGGCAAGGCCACGCCCACTTTCAATTTTTAAAAAAAGCCTGGGTGCAGCTTCTTTCTGCCATTTCTTCCGTAAAATTTAGTGATTCTGACGTTTTTTGTTAGTCCGTTAACGCACTTTTAGTGATTTTCAACATAACCTTTGTATGGGAGGTGGGCGTGGTTATTATCCGATTTCTTCCATTTTTGAACTGTATATGGAAATACCTGAAGAAAACGACTCTATAGAGTTTGGTTGACATAGCTATAGTAGTTTCCGAGATATGTACAAAAAACTTAGTAGGGGGCGGTGCCACGCCCACTTTTCCAAAAAATTACGTCCAAATATGCCCCTCCCTAATGCGATCCTTTGTGGCAAATTTTACTTTAATATCTTTATTTATGGCTTAGTTATGACACTTTATAGGTTTTCGGTTTCCGCCATTTTGTGGGCGTGGCGGTGGGCCGATTTTGCTCATCTTCGAACTTAACCTTCTTATGGAGCCAAGAAATACGTGTACCAAGTTTCATCATGATATCTCAATTTTTACTCAAGTTACAGCTTGCACGGACGGACGGACAGACGGACGGACGGACAGACAGACATCCGGAGTTTCAACTCTACTCGTCACCCTGATCACTTTGGTATATATATATAACCCTATATCTGACTCTTTTAGTTTTAGGACTTACAAACAACCGTTATGTGAACAAAACTATAAT
>NW_024393254.1:0-1911 GCF_016617805.1 Bactrocera tryoni
GAGTCAAAATCCCTCACATTTCGGATATTATTGGTTTTAAATATGTCAAAAGATCTCTGATATTTTACAATATAAAGAAGCCCACAGGAAGAATGGAGTTCTTCTAAATATTATTAGATAGATGGGTTTTAGAGGAAGTTGATTTTTGACTGCTTGGTATTCCGAAACTTCACTTATTTGGATAATTTTTGATATATTTGTTGATTCTGTAAGCTATCTATTATAAAAGCCATAGGGAAACTGATTGTATTCCAAGTATAGAGTACTTCCAGAAAGTTTTTTCTTGTTTGTACAGAGATGGTTGCGCCTATTTTCGAACCGAAACCGGAAAAAGAAAAACGTTCATAATTTTGGTAAGCAAATTTGATTAAATTCTGTTCAGCTGTTTGGCATTTAAGAACTAATGTCAGAGTAGTAGCGAAAAGCGATGCACTATAAGCGAGGCTTTTTCTAGCTATAAATCGCAAGCATGTGCCCTATTATGTAAATCGCCTCACAGTTGTCAAGAGTGAAAGCGAACACCAAAGTGGCTTTCAGCGACCCTTCAAGGAGGCAAAGCGACTAAGCCAAGTTTTGCAGTAGTTTCTCACTCTGAACTCTTTTGCTTGTTAATAGTGTTTGTTGTTTTCTTCTACTGGTTTGGCTTTTTTGTTTTTATTAATTTATCACAAGGTGGAATAGATAATAAAATTTGTCCAATTCTTTTTAGGATCTGGTGTATATTAATGAAGTTGAGGCTTTGAGTAGCAAACAATGAAAAATAGTTTGGTATTTAAATGGTGATCCATTTCGAGATTTCCTACTTTTTTAAACAAAAAATCGCAGAAGAGAATCAAATTTAATGGGGAATGTTTATTATCATTCGAAAGAACATTATTTGATGATTATCTCTTTTCAAATGTAGGTCGCGGCTATGTATCAGATGGTCCATCCGTTGAGACTAATTTTCAAAGGCTCGTTCGAGTATTTTAACTGGTAACTGGCTATTGACATGATGTTTTGTTCTAAGGCCTGAATCGAAGCGGGATTGTCCGCATAGAATATCCCACAGGGAAAATGTATAACGGTGAGGTATCACACGATCTCTTGGTGGCCAATCGATAGGTCAAAACGTGAAATTATCTGGTTCACCGAAGTATTTCCTCATCAAATCCAATTGACTGAAGCGGATAGGTGTGATAAGTGGCGCCGTATTGTTGAAACCAAAAGTCGCCGAAATCACGAGCTTAAATTTCAGGCGTCAAATGGTCGGTTATCCTGGCGCGATAATGGCCCCATTACTGACGGTTATAATTTCAACGGCATCATTTTTAAAGAAATATGGATCCACAAACCATACCAAACCGTTGGTTTTTCTAGATGGAATGGTAGCTCTTGAACTCTTCCGGGTTGTTCGGCCGAAATGAAGTTTGCTTTTTTACATACCCATTGAGCCAGAAATCGTCCTCAGCGCATCAAAATTTGCCTGAAATGTCGCATCATCTTGAACTCTTTCAAGATCCCATAGGAGTTTCGCTGATGTCGCCTGAGAAGTTGCCGAGCGTCTTCAGTTGTTGCACAAACTGTATTTTTGTATGCTCTCAATTTAAGATCTCGGCGTAAAATGCGCCAATTCGTTCGATACGTCTGTCAACGGCGCCGAATCGACTCTTCTTCACGGTTTCATGTACGCCTCTCGTGCTACGGCTGCAATATTTTCACTTGCGCGCTGGACATGGTCTATTCCGTCAGAATATTATCCATAGTAATAAATCCTGGGCTCTCAAGATGGACGTGATAAAGTTGGAACGATTTCTAAACATTGTTTAGGCGTAAGTCTTTCCATTATGAAATTGCAAACAATACTGAACAAAAACAACATCGATTCAAGTTTTTCGTTCACACCTTTATTTGCAGAATATTTTCTTCTAT
>NW_024393255.1:0-543 GCF_016617805.1 Bactrocera tryoni
CTCGTTTGAACCTTATTTGTTTACCAAAAATTACGACGAAATGAAGCGCTGCCATGTGATGATAAGGCAATTCGCTGAAATTCCTCTTTTTCGCAAAAATTTCTCTATTCATGCATATGGATATTTTCTTTTTTAAATTATTATACATGTATTAGGAATATTATACAATAATATTGCGTAATAAAGAGTAAAGTATACAGTAAAATACGAAAACTCTAATTTTGTTTCAATATGAGTGCATGATAACCAAAAAATATAACCACTTTATATCCAAAAGTCAAATTTTAAATATAATAATATATATATCGTCACCTAAAATATTTTAGGTGACGATATATATATTATTATATTTAAAATATGAGTTTTGGATATAAAGTGGTTATATTTTACGTTTATCATGCACTCATATTGAAACAAAATTTGAGTTTTCGTACTGTACTGTAACCTTACACTTTATTACGTAACATTGTTACATAATATTACTTATACATACATATGTATATATAATATTATTACATAATATTACTAATCTATATATATAAA
>NW_024393256.1:0-2279 GCF_016617805.1 Bactrocera tryoni
TACTACTGGGTGAAACCACGTCAAGTGGTCCATGAAAATTTTGAAAAAAATCTCCGATTTTGAAAATTAGCAGTTCATTAAGAAGGGGATCAGATGCATACCCTGTGGTATAAATATTTCGTAAAAATTCTGTTTTTTGTTAAAGCTATTGAAAGGTTGAAAGTTGGGGTATGATGAAATTAAAATTTTATTCTCATAAACTACTGCTTTTTGTCCCCCTACACGCTCTTAAAACATATGGCAAATCGATCGTTGCGCAGTGCGCTCATTCAATCATTCTTCCTTTTCATCGTTCATCCCTCTGCACCATATAGCATGATGAGGATGATGAGTGACTTGCAGAGTTTGGTCTTAATTGCGTCGAGAGAGGACTTTACTTCTCAATTGTCTACTCAGTCCGGAGTAGCACCGGACGGCCAGAGTTATTCTCCGTTGGATTTCAAAGCTGGCGTTAGTGGTGGTGTTAATGCTATATCCAAGATAGACGAAATTATCTACGACTTCGACGAATGTTTGTTTGATGGCAGGAAATATTACGTCTTGTACTCGTCGCCGTGTCGAAACGGAGAGAAAAACAGACTGCCGACCTCGCAACATTACGATCGACCAAAACATGGGATGGGGGATGGAATAGATACCGAGAGTTGGCCAGGGAATTGAAGAAGCGAAAGCATTTACAGACCTTACAGAACAAGAGACAGGCCGAAATGCGTGAGTATGAAGAGCTTGACAAGCTGGCCGATCAGGGTAGTGCTCAAAATTTCTACGACAAAATGCGGCGACTAACGCTACTTGATCGAGCAGTTACAATTTTCTATAAGAATGTGCAGCTGCTGGCGTATGCCGATGATATTGATAATTGGTCTCAACACCCGCGTCTTTAGTTCTGCTTTCTCCAGACAAGATAACGAAGCAATGCAAATGGGTCTGGCAGTGAACAGAGGGCAAAACGAAATATCTCCTGTCTTCAAACAAACAGTCAGCGCATTCGCGAATTGGCTCGCACGTCACTGTTGGCAGTCAAAACTTCGAAGTCGTAGATAATTTCGTCTATCTTAGAACCAGATGCTACTGAGTAGGCAATTGAGAAGTAAAGAATGGAACAATGAGCTGTATGAGATACACGACGACATTGACATAGTTCTTCGAATTAAAAAACAGCGACAACGCTGGCTGGGTCATGTTGTCCGAATGGACGAAAACACTCCAGCTCTGAAAGTATTCGACGCAGTACCAACCGGGCGAAGCAAAGGAAGAGAAAGACATTCACTCCGTTGGAAGGACCAAGTGGAGAAGGACCTGGCTTCGCTTGGAATATCCAATTGGCGCCACGCAGCGAAAAGAAGAAACGACTGGCGCGCTGTTGTTAACTCGGCTATAATCGCGTAAACGGTTTCTACGCCAGTAAAAAGAAGAATACTCGTTTATACCCAGACCCATACGCTTCGCTTCCTTATCCAGTCTGGAGAAGGCAGAACTAATGCCGCGGTTGTTGAGGCCAATGATATCAATATCATCCTCATACGCCTGCAGGTGTACATGGCATATTGCACCTTTGCTTTGGACAATGATCCATGCCAAGTTTTTGACTATATCTCGTCAAATGTGAAAGTTTTCCATACTGGGACATGATTTCGATCGTTCAGTATGTATGGCGGCTATATGCTATAGTGAAATAGTGAACTGCCGATCTGGCGAATGAGTAACTTCTTGAGGAAAAAAGGACGAGTGCAAAATTTCAAATCGATATCTCAAAAACTAAAGGACTAGTTAGCGCGTATATACAGACAGACAGGAGAACAGACGAGGCGGACATGGCTTAAATCGACTCAGCTCCTCTTACTGATCATTATATATGGATGTAAATATTTTATAGGGTCTCCGACGTTTCCTTCTGTGTGTTTACAAACTTCAAGACAAACTTAATATACTCTGTTCTGTGTTATTTTTACACACATTTTAAGAAAACATAGTAAATATTTTTGGAGTTAAACGCGCTCTCTAATGGCGCTAAATAGAGCTCTTTCTGCCTGCAAAAAACTGGAGAACTATACGTATGTATATATAATATAATATATACAGGGTTTGTCCAGAAAGTAATAGGACTGAATTGATTTAAAAAAAAGTATGGAACCAATCGTTACAATTCTTTAAAACTTTCAAAATAGGCACCTCTACCGAATCCAGTCGGTGCGCGCACGCTCCGAAGTATAGTCGCGGCGGAAGAAAATCAGTCCAATTACTTTTCGGACAAACCCTGTATGTACAAAGCATGCAGA
>NW_024393257.1:0-1441 GCF_016617805.1 Bactrocera tryoni
AAATGGTTGCGGTCTTACCTTATAAAGGTTTTTAATAAAATGGAGGAGACGTAAAATCATTAAAAACATTAAATATCTCATTTGTTAATGTACAATAATATTGATGTACATAGTAATTATTTTTTAAACGTAGTTACATGCAAAGAGATGTTATTTACCTTTTCCAACAGAAAATTGGCAAGTTTCTTGTCCCCTGCCTCATTGAGTAGTTTTATATAACTCATTCTTCTTTGAAGTTTTGTATCTTCCTTAATTGTACCTTGATCGATTGACATAGCCTTATTATCAAACGTATTTAAAATATTATAAACGCGTTGTGTTAACTCCTTATAAACAAGTGTCATTAAATTCTGTAAACATACGACAAGAATCGGCGATTAGAGCTCTTGTTCAACTTAATAATATTCGGTGAATAAAATGGCTTTTTACTCTTCCTTTATAGCCACTACCTAGCAAATCATGGCTATTGAAATTCTAATACATTGAAAGAAACAGCGCGGAATTTAACACATTGTCAACTCATAAGATCTTTGCCTAAGAAAATGATGAGCTATCACACGAACGCCAGGGTTTCGGTTAGAATTGTCACTTGGACCTGATTAACTTGGAGTTTTGCTTCGCTTTGCGTCAGAGATTTGTTTTCACAGAAAATTTGGATGAATACTTTTATATGTGTACGTTCATATCGAAGCTAAACGCACCAAGGAAAAGCAATATGTTAAGGTCGTATTCTAGTCTAGAATTTTGAAAAAATTTTTTTTGCATATTCTTAAAGACTGGACCTTTAAGAATATATTCCCCAAAGGAAAGACTTCCGGTCTTTCCTATATAAAATTCCTATTATTTACCGACTTATAGCTATTTTAGTGACGCAGCGTGCAAACTGCCTGCAGTTAGACTCAAATCTTTAATCGCGTTTTTCTCGAAACTACTATTTTCAACACTTCTGACATGATTTCTCAAGTTCTAATGAACCGATTAACTTGAAATTTGGTGTGGACCTTCTTTATATATCTCTCTATGGTTGGAACTAGGATTATTAAAAAATTTTGATTTTTACTATTTTTAAAAAATTTTGATCTTTGCCAAAAAACGGGCAAAAAATTCAAACAGTCGCCATTTACTGAAAAAATTATTTTTTTATTTATCCTAGTTCAGACGATAGCGGCATTTGTACTGATAATTTTTTTTTTTTTTTTCATATCACCCAAAGTGTTGGAATCGTGTCAGGAAGGGCGCACCCTTATTTTCAACCCCCGCCACGCCACCACGCCGCAATTAATCAAATTATCACAAACATTTTTTTTTTTATTTTTTTTTGTATTCTTAAATTATCAATAAATATCTGATAAAAAATTGTATAGTAAAAATGTTCTTAGTTTTTTTTTTATTGGACTTTAAAAAATGCCGTTAAATAGCATTTCTAGACTAGAATACCCCC
>NW_024393258.1:0-1284 GCF_016617805.1 Bactrocera tryoni
TGGTAGCATAGTCGACCATTGTCATCACTATGTGTAGCGTTTGTTATCTGTTTCTGTTTCTCATCGCGGTACAATAGCAATGAGCCATATACCGTTGACACTTCGTCAGTCATTGATCGGAATGAAGGCAGCTCAAAAACTTTAGATATTGTATTGAAAAATATAAAACTATTATTATCAAAAACTCTTTTAAGTCTTGCCAACGCTTTCGGGTCATTTTCATCCTACATCTCAAACGCTTTAAATGTTCTCAAAGCCTCTCCGGATAGACAATTTATCTTGAATTTCGGCAGATTCTTTTTCGGAAGCCTTGCGCTGTGGAAAGCTACGAAAGATGTTTCGTCAATTGAAGTTTTATTTTTTGCTAAAATTGCCTGCATTATGGACTTCGTTTCCACGATTATGTCCTCTGACACCCGCCGGGCCATGTCAATTCTAACTGTTCACTGCAAAGTAAATTTGGTACGTACTTCTATTGAAAAAAACGGGCTAGAACGACACTTTATCAACATCTTTAATTGTATCCCTTTTTTTTTAACACTTTTAGTAATATTTATAATTTTTTTGTTGTTTAAAAACTTTTATCCAAGTTAGACAATTTGGTACGATTTTTTGTGGAATTCACTGTACCCTTTACTTATGTACATATACAAGTACGAATGAGTAGATATGAATTTTCTTTTGATCGCTTGTACAATTTTCTTATGCCCGGGCCTTTCCTTTTTCACACTTTTATTTATTACACTCTTTTAAATGTTTGTCACTTTGAGCACTTGCACATACAAGTATGCACCTCTTTGCTTTCTGTTTTTGTTTTTTGTCGGTTAAGGAAAGTAGAGGTAAGTATTTAGCATTAGCATGTGTACATTTATTTCAATTTCAGCGCACACTTCTTTTCACATTACGTTGGGTAAGTATTTTTGTCATATACTCTTTACAATTGTTATTTTTTTTGTATTTATTCTTTTTTCTTCTTTTTGCTTAATAGGTATCACTGCACTAAACTAGATATTATTTTATTGGAACGAAGTTCCTTACGGCAGGCTTGGAGAAGATGGGGATTTTGCTGCGGGACCTAACTGAAAAAAAGTGATAGTAAAACCATAAGAAATAACCCGTAAGAAATAACCCGTATGGATAAAGTATTAGATGAACTGCTAGAGGATATAACTTTAATCATCTGTAGTAGACGGGGAGATGAACTCCATGTTCCGAAATCTATTCATTGGTGATAAAATGTTCTATGTTGCTTTGACGATGGAGATTTTTACAAATCTCCTCTTT
>NW_024393259.1:0-1522 GCF_016617805.1 Bactrocera tryoni
TAACGTCAAAACACGGTTAAAAGAGCTCCAGTTACTTCATGGCTGACCTCAAACGACTTTAAATGTGTTTTCTTAAGAAAATAGTTTAGCTTCAGTAATACCTTTGGACGATGGGGATATTTTCATAGATGACGGCTCGTTAACTTAATTATTTGATCATGACAAATGACATAATTCTTTAAGCATTATTTAAATTTCTCTGAATTAATTCGTAAATAAATGATTTCTAACTTAACGGAGAGGCACTTTCTGAGTACACAAAATTTTTGACCAAACTTCTCTTACTAATTGTTTTTTATGGTAAAATACAAAACGATTTTTTTTTTTACAAAAAAACTTCAATTCAGGAAATATTGTGAAGTTTGTCATTGTATGTGGGAGCTATTAGGTAGGTTGCCTTTATATTTTAAATGTTGACATCATCTCGACCAAACAATGGAATTCACTCACGAAGAGTTTCGCAAGATTTTTTTTTTTTGCTACTTTCGAGGTTTAAGTTGTTCTCTTTTTTTGGAGAACTGAACTGAACCATACCACTAGAATGATGCAGAACAGTAAGTTCTGAGTGGTACGCACACATTTTTTGGCAATTTTCTTTCAATAAATAAGGAAACCAACCGACGAAGACGCATAACTATTCACCATGACAATGCGTATCCTCATACATCGACTGAAACAAATGCAATTTTGAGAGCTCAAAACGTCTATTTCTTAAGGCATCCACAGTATAGACCTCACACGGCATCGATTACCTTCTTTTTATTCTCGTGCGTAAAAAAATCTATCTTGGAACCAGCACTAACATCAACAAGAACGTCAGCCTCGAAATTCAACGCAGAATATTTATTGCTAACAGGTGCTACTTCGGACTGAGTATGCGATTGAGAAGTAAAGTGCTCTCCCGACGAACAAAAACCAAAATCTACAAGTCCCCTATCATTCGTGTCCTGCTATATGGTACAGAGACATGGACGATAACAACATCTGATGAATCGACGTTACGAGTTTTCGAGAGGAAGGTTTCGACGGCAGGTTTACGGTCCTTTGCGCATTGGCCACGGCGAAAATCACATTCGATGAAACGATGAGCTGATAACGACATTGACATAGTTCAGCGAATTGAAAGTCAGCGGTTACGCTGGCTATGTCATGTCGACCGAATGAACGAAAACACTCCAGATCTGAAAGTACTCGACGCAGAACACGCTGGGGGTAGCAGAAGAAGAGGAAGACCTCCACTCCGTTGGAAAAACCAGGTGGAGAATGATCTGGCTTCGCTTGGAATCTCCAATTGGCGCCAAGCATCTAAAGGAAAGAACGACTGGCGCGCTGTTGTAAACTGGGCTATAACCGCGCAAGCGGTGTCTACGTCAATAAAGAAGAAAGAAAACATAAAAAATAAACTACGAGATCAACATATTTTGACACCTGAAAACCCCTCGTTTGATGTGTTCAGAAAGCATTTTTTGGTGGACACCCCAATCAGTGTTTCGATAATTGGTTCAAACGTATGCAAAAGTGA
>NW_024393260.1:0-2793 GCF_016617805.1 Bactrocera tryoni
TCGGGTGATTTTTTAAGAGCTTGATAACTTTTTTAAAAAAACGCATAAAATTTGCAAAATCTCATCGGTTCTTTATTTGAAACGTTAGATTGGTTCATGACATTTACTTTTTGAAGATAATTTCATTTAAATGTTGACCGCGGCTGCGTCTTAGGTGGTCCATTCGGAAAGTCCAATTTTGGGCACGTCGAATTTTCAGTGAATGGGCCCTAGAAAAGTTGGCAGAAAATCCGCTTTTTTATCGACAAATTTTGTTCAGCGATGAGGCTCATTTCTGGTTGAATGGCTACGTAAATAAGCAAAATTGCCGCATTTGGGGTGAAGAGCAACCAGAAGCCGTTCAAGAACTGCCCATGCATCCCGAAAAATTCACTGTTTGGTGTGGTTTGTACGCTGGTGGAATCATTGACCGTATTTTTCAAAGATGCTGTTGGACGCAACGTTACGGTGAATGGCGATCGCTATCGTTCGATGCTAACAAACTTTTTGTTGCCAAAAATGGAAGAACTGAACTTGGTTGACATGTGGTTTCAACAAGATGGCGCTACATGCCACACAGCTCGCGATTCTATGGCCATTTTGAGGGAAAACTTCGGAGAACAATTCATCTCAAGAAATGGACCCGTAAGTTGGCCACCAAGATCATGCGATTTAACGCCTTTAGACTATTTTTTGTGGGGCTACGTCAAGTCTAAAGTCTACAGAAATAAGCCAGCAACTATTCCAGCTTTGAAGACAACATTTCCGAAGAAATTCGGGCTATTCCGGCCGAAATGCTCGAAAAAGTTGCCCAAAATTGGATTCTTCCGAATGGACCACCTAAGACGCAGCCGCGGTCAACATTTAAATGAAATTATCTTCAAAAAGTAAATGTCATGAACCAATCTAACGTTTCAAATAAAGAACCGATGAGATTTTGCAAATTTTATGCGTTTTTTTTTAAAAAAAAGTTATCAAGCTCTTAAAAAATCACCCGATATATATTTTGTTCCCCTAACGGTTGCACGTGTCACCTAAAACAATCGAGATAGATATAGGGTTATATATATATATAGAGGATCAAGATGACGTGATCAGTCCGAGCAAACTGTAACTTGAGTAAAAATTGAGATATCTTGATGAAAGTTGGTGTGCGTGTTCCTTAGTAAAAAAAATTAAGACTTCGTAGATGGGCATAATCGGACCACTGCCAAGCCCACAAACCGTTATTAACCGTGAACCCATAAATTGGCCCAACTAAGCTTTAAAATGAGATATAAAACTCTAATTTGGCACAAGGGATCGCAGTAGCAAAAAGCACCCGTGGGCTAAAAATTTTGAAAAAATGGGTGTGATCCCGCCTTCTAATAAGTTTAATGTTAAATACGCCGAAAACATTAAATTTTACAATCGAAATGGTATGAACCGGTATGGTTTTATGGGAGCCGGTGTCAAAATTGGACGATAGGCGTGGCACCATCCACTTTTTGGTGAAATCACATATCTCGGGTCCCGCTCGACCGATTTTGACTAAAAGTAGTACGTGACATTCTTCATATATTCCTATGTAACAATGCGAAAATGGGCAAAGTCGAACAACAACCACTCCTAGTTCCCATATAGCACAATGTTAAATTACATTTGGTTCTTTCACTTTCCAGTAAACAAATCAGGACGAATTTGATATAACGGGATAAGACTTTGTACTAATAATTACTTTAAAGTATGTCACATTATGACCAAAAATTTCCCAAATGCAAAAAAAAATATTCAAGCCCCTAGGTACCGAAGATGTGGACCCTAGTACCTATAGTTGATTTTTGACCGAAAATATCGGTCAATTTCAATTGTATACCCCATAATACAATTGAAATTCAGAGATAATCCTTTCCTGACAATAGTGATTCTGTGTTTCAAAAATGGGTTGAATCGGGTCAATACTTCCCAGAGTTCTCATATACCCAACATAAAGATTTTCGAACTTCCGGGAGACTTTATACTGCAAATATCGGCCAATATTTGAGTTATCTCAATGAAAATTGCAGAACGTGTTTTACTCATAACACTATATCATTGTGCCTAAAATAGAAACAATTGGGTGAAAAATTGATCTATACTCCGTGTGATTGGTGATTGTATGTGAGGTACCTTGATGAAAGAAGGGTCGGTACTATCCCAACTGTCATACATAAAATAACTTTTGTTTTTCTAACAAACCTTGTACCGAATCTGACGGTCAGCGTATGAGTTATAAAGTTTGTCAAAAAAGTCTTCCGGCATTTTCGCTAGTTGGCGCTGAAAGCGCGTAGTTCTAGTTTTATTCGTCGCATCGGGTCATGCTATACCTTTTTGGAAAGCTCATTTCACGCGCTAACACATGTTTGATTGATTGTCGTTTCTTTTAACTCGTTCGTGAGTTATAGCGTCGCAAACATGGAGCAAAATAAAGAGAAAATACGGCATATTTTACAGTACTACTACGATAAACGCAAAAATGCATCTCAAGCCGCCAATAAAATTTGTGCAGTTTATGGACCCGATACAGTTTCCATTTCCACCGCACAACGATGGTTTCAACGTTTTCGTTCTGGTGTAGAGGTGGTCGAAGATGCGCCACGCTCCGGAAGGCCTGTCGTTGAAAATTGCGATAAAATCGCTGAATTGGTCGAAAGAGCCCGGCATAGTAGCAGCCGTAGCATCGGTCAAGAGCTGGGCATGGGTCATCAAAAATTCATTTCAATTTCAATAAAAATAAAAAAAAATTCAATAAAAATACCGAAAGACTTTTTTGACAACCCATTATAATATAGTACA
>NW_024393261.1:0-2037 GCF_016617805.1 Bactrocera tryoni
GTAATCTGGCAGCTGAAGTTGGAAGTGGCTTGTTTTTGGCCACTTGCTTCAGCTCCAATGACATCTTAAATGTTAGAAGTGAATATTAGTATTAAAGAGTGTGTTAAATATTTCTGGGAGCATAGTGTCACCATGCCGAATTGCTGTACATCTCGAATCTTCAATAAAGTGAACTTTTTGCGAAACTTTTTCAGTAGCATAACACTAGGCAGAATTTCAACAATAAAAACTCTATATATGAGCCTAAAAGTATGCTCATTTTTGGTTAAACATTTTCTTTTGTTAATAAAATAGAAAAAAATTCGATTTATTGTCCATTTATAAGACCAAGTGAACGACTATCAACACCCAGCACTGGCAATTTTGTATGAACTTTAGTGAGAATATGATTTAATTCTCGTTCAACGTCGCTGTGAGCCTTCATCGGTTGGAGCGCTTTGGTATTTTTCAATTTTTTGTCTCCGATTTTTTCTTTCAATTCAAAATGAGATCGATATGAAATAGTTAATTGACTTCTTGCTAGCTATAGTTGAATCCGCTTTTTGAGGTACTTAGGCCGGTTGGGTACTTAAAAGAGCCACTTAAGTCCCTCTATGCCAGAACTAAGCCGTTCTTAATCGGGCTTTATTGTAGTTGTACAGAGAGCTATTTTTAATTATCAATAGGTTTTCCATTCCAAAAGATGTACTTGCTGCTCTATTATTTGTTTTCCTCTGTGGTGTGAGATGATGTGGGATATATGTACTGTCTACAGTTAGGCATAATTCAGCCTTTTAAACTGCAATAGATGTCAAGCAGAGTCAAGAAGCAGTCAAAGCTTTAACCTCGTTTCGCATATCAGCCAGAGGTGAATTAGAAAGCAGGACAGTAGTGGAAAGTGTCGCCCGAACCAAGCGACTTCACGTCTATTGGGCGCTAAGTTACATAGGGATCGAGGACAAAGAGATAGTGGAACGAGGTTGCTATTACACTGTTAGACTTTTCCTGTGCAAACAGGAATATGTAAAGTCTTAAGGGAGTATTCTGGTCTAGGATTTTGAAAAGGTTTAGACTTTCAAAAATATGGCCTTGGAAGGATTTTTCAAAATTCGACTTATTTTCGGAGATACAGCCGATTTTGTGACGTGGCGTCCGTGTTCACCAGAATTCTTTCCCAAACTTTAAACGCGTTTTTCTCGAAACTAATTTTTTTGAGGTGGTTGACAAGATATCTGAAGTTCTACTGAACCGATTCCTTTGAAATTTTGATATACATCTACTTTATACAATGCTCTATCGTGTCTGCCTTGGATTTCCAAAAATTTTGATTTGAAGTATTTTTAAAAAATTCGAAAAGGTCGAAAAAATTTTTCAAAAAAACATTTTTTTCCAAGTCGACGCCATTTTGTTATTTTTTTTTTTTTTTGAAAATGGTCAACCCGATAACGACATCCTTACTAATGAAGAATCTTCTTGTTTTTGGTGTTTTAGATCTCTACAAGGGTTGGAAATCACGTTTTTGGAGCCCCATTTCCACCGGCCCGTATCTCGACGTGAATTTTGGTTTTTTTCTTACAATTTTTTTATATTAGTAAAAGTGTCGATAAAACCGCCTAAAAATGGATGGTAAAAAATGTTTTTCATTTTTTTGGATCTTAGTTTAAAAATGCCTAAAAATTTCATGCGTCTAAACCAAGAATACCCTTAAGTCTATGCTGACAATTCCGCTACGATTCAACCCTTGGAGCAAACCATCACTCGCCAGTTATCAGTCGAAATGCTCGAACGAGTAACTGAAAATTGGTCTCAACGGATGGACCATCTGAGACGTAGCCGTCGCCAACATTTGAAAGACATAATCTTCAAAAAAATAAATGCCGAAGAATGTTCTTTCGAATGATAATAAACATTTCCCATTAAATTTGAAGTTTCTGTGGTTTTTCTTTAAAAAAGTAGGAAAACTCGATATGGACCACCCTTTGTAACAACAACTGAAAGTGCTTTCCAATCTTCCAATATTCGCTACAACATAATGAGTAATTAATTAAAAAATGCAAT
>NW_024393262.1:0-2083 GCF_016617805.1 Bactrocera tryoni
TTAGAAGCATAAGGTATACTACACCCTTCTGAATCCAACAAACACAGAGTATTGCCTTCTTACCAAATTGATCTGTTTTTCTGCCGATGTTGATGGTTGTCACGGGTTAACCCATAACTTTCTAATTTTAGGATTCTGAAAATCAAAAAATTTTTTTATCACCAGTGGCAATTCGCTGAAAAAAAATGATTTTCTTTCGTATCTTTGAATCAAATTTTCACAATTGCTTTTTCGACTTCTCATTTCTCTTTCATTCAATTTATGCAGCAACCATATTCCCCACTTCTGGACCTCTCGCATTGCTTTCAAACGGTCTGAAATTGTTTAACATGGGTTCCATTTTCTTCTGAATCAAAGTATTTTGTTCTTGCAATATTGCTTACAGTTCCGCGTTTTCAAACTTTTTTGGTGACCTTCCACGTTCTTCATTTCTTATATCAAAATCATTATCTCTAAACCGTTGAAACGATCTTTTGAAAGTTGCTTCTGATAGAGTATAATCATCATATGGCTCAACAACCATTTCATGTGATTCTTCAAATCGAAACAAAAAAATTAAGCTTTCCGCAAATCTTTACTTTTCGGTGTAAAATTTGACATTTTCCACAGAATGAAAAAATATGAGAACTTGGGTAAATATTTTCACGTTTTGGGCCGGTCGATTGGCCATTAAGATTGTGTGATATCACACGGTTAGTAACTTTTCCTGTGAGGATATGTAAAGTCTAAAGTCTATGCGGACAATACCGTTTCGATTCAGGCCTTGGAGCAAAGCATCACGCGTGTCATTCGCCAGTTACCAGTCGAAATGCTGGAACGAGTCATCAAAAAATTGGACTCAACGGATGGATCAACATAAACATTCTACATTAAATTTGAAGTTCTTGTCTTTTTACTTTAAAAAGTAAAGGAATTTCGAAATGCATCGGCCTTCAGTTTAGTACTTCCACGAACATGAGCAGTTATTTTTAGTCCAGCAAATTGAACGAATTCATAAAAATTTAGTATATCGGAATAAGCCAAGTACAAATTTATTATAAAGGATGAGGAGTGACGGAATTCAATGCAAACACGCTTACTTAGTTCCGCTACAATACTTTCCTGCTGGCTAGGGAAATTGATTGTTAAACCAATCGTCGAATAGAAATATGACTTCTAACTAACTAACACAGAATCGATTTCACTCCAAGAGTTTTTTGTAAAAAATATGGATGACACTATCTACGTTAAGTTTTACATGTTATGTCTTTCGGTTGCCAAGTTACATAATGCAAAGTGAATATAAGCCGATAAGATTCCAAGAAAGTAGCCGTGGTAACGTTCCAATTTTAAACACTTTCAAGCTAGACTTGTTATGGCCGTGTTATGCAGTTAATTCAGTTCACATATGGAGAATGAGATGTGTTGATTCAACTGAAAGATATGACCCACAGTCTGAACTATTAATTTCAAATTTGACTATCTTACTTTGATTGCTTAAATATTTATCGAAAGTGGAAAGTATTTGGACTTATTTTCATCCATTATGGTTTAAAGATGTTATCTAATGTTTATTCTAATTTGGTGATTTAGACCCCGACTACTTTTTTGTAAATTTTTAAACGAGATATTATTCTCAAATGCTTTTCAGCCCGTTCGATAAGGCTGATTAAACTAGCTAATTGTAGACAATTTGTAATAACTGGCCTATGAAAATTTAAGCGTGATATTGGTTTCATCAAAACAACCCGATTTGTATTCAAGATACATAACTCTTATAGACGTCAAAAAATTCCTCTTGCATTCCGCAAACAATTTTAGTTTGCCCTCGTGCACAAATATAGATATAGTGTCATGTTGTGAAGAGGAATTCTGTTTTATTCATCATTTTTTCGTATATTTCATCTCTCCTTTCATAATTCACCTTCATTTTTCTTCAGTGATCTCACAACTGATCTGTCTACTTGGACCCTGTATGTAAAATCACTGTGATTTAAATGCAGTTTCAGGCACTAGATATATTTACCATATTTAAAGAGGTGAGCAATCTTCGAAGACGGATCGTTTAGATAAGCCATGGTTGAATTGTAATGGTGTTATAAAA
>NW_024393263.1:0-1311 GCF_016617805.1 Bactrocera tryoni
AACCACCTTGGTAGGGCTCGAGGCCCATCTAAAACCTCTGCCGTACTTTGGGTCCGGCACCCGGTTGCAATGCAATACCACATTCGACTGACAAAGTCAGTTCTTCCCGCGATTTGGGTTTTAACCACAGCCACCACGAATCTCCACAAAGGGCCAAACCCAATGAGCAGACTGGAGCGAACTCCAGGGGCTACTGCTCCCCGTGGTACCAGGCTAAAGTCTTTGGTATTGACCTTGTAGCCGAAGCTACGACCAGTTGAGCTTCCATACAGCCCTGGACTGGTGACCAGGATCTTAGTCGCCTCTTACGACAGGCATGCCTTACCGCGGGTATATTCGGTTTCCCCTCGAACCCGGAGGGGTAATACATACATATACAGTATAAAGTCACTCGAAAGTTCGAAAATCTTTATATTAGGTATATGGGGGCTCAGGGAAGTATTGACCTGATACAACCCATTTTCGCTACACTGAGTTGATATTATCAGGAAAGAATTATCTCTGAATTTCAATTGTATATCCCTTATACTGGGTATCTTTCAATGGGGGCGCTTTTTACGTGGCGGGTCCCAAACCCAGTGCACAACCCTGTGAAGAGGGTGTTTCGCCTTCTCACTTTAGCTCGCCTTCAAACGGATGTTCTTAGGCTACACAAAGGATTCGTGGTCAAAGACCGGAAGTCGTGAGCTGCTTGAGCCATATGTAAAACAATCGCTTCTGGCCACTCCCAAGTGAATGGCACTCAGAGAACTTTCCTCACTTGCGTGAACTTCTACATCCATCGTCCACATATTCGGTGTCTATGAGTTTGAAAAATTTTGGTTGGACTTGGGCAGTTTTAAGGTCATAAGGTATACTTTATAGGAATTATTAGTACAAAATTGTATCCCGTTATATTAATTACATATTGATTTGTACACTGGAAAGTGAAAGAATCAAATTAAATTCAGTTCAGTTGTTGTCCGATTTCGCCCATTTTCTCACTGTAAAATAGGAATATAAGAAAAGTGCTGCTTAGGAAATTTAGCCGAAATCTGTCAGATATTCACACAGTACCGTTATATGGGCAGTGAGCAGGGTTATGATCCGGTTTCATTACTGTCGGTAGAAGTTTTATATTATTTTAGCCGGGTAAATTTGATTGTTGTAGCTTTAGTTTTTTAGGAGATATGTACATTAAGCTCATTAAAGGGCGGCCACACCCATTTTTTCAAAAGTTTTGCCCACAGGTGCCCCTTACTACTGCGATCCACTATGCCAAATTAGAGTTTTATATCTTATTTTCGTCCTTAGTTATGGCACTATTCGAAA
>NW_024393264.1:0-3987 GCF_016617805.1 Bactrocera tryoni
TGAATACTTTAGCCGCTAGAGCGTTTACAAAGTTGAAACAAACATGTGAATTTTCTCAAAACACTACATTTGTTGAGAACACTATTGCTTCGCTCTTGGTAGGGATAGAGAATGAGTTGAGGGCTTTTCTAAAAGATCCTTAAATTATCTAACCGATGCTATTTATTTGACCCACCTGCGTCGAATACTTTAGCCGCTAGGGCGTTTTCAAAGTTGAAACAAACATGTGATTTTTCTCAAAACACTACATTTGTTTGCGAACTTTATTGCCACGCTCCTGGTAGGGATAGAAAACAGGTTGAGGGCTTTTCTAAAAGATCCTTAAATTATCTAACCGATGCTATTTATTTGACCCACCTGCGTCGAGTACCTTAGCCGCTAGAGCGTTTACAAAATTGAAACAAAAATGTGATTTTCTGAAAAAGCTACATTTGTTTGTGAACACAATTGCCACGCTCCTGGTAGGGGTAGAGAATAGGTTAGAAACCTTCCTAAAAGTTCTTTAAATAATCTAACCGATGCAATTTATTTGACCCACCTGCTTCGAATACTTTAGCCGCTAGAGCGTTTACAAAGTTGAAACAAACATGCGATTTTTCTCAAAACACTACATTTGTTTTTAAAAACTATTGCCAGGCTCCTGGTAGGAATAGAAAATAAGTTAAGGGCTTTTCTAAAAGCTCCTTAAATTATCTAACCGATGCTATTTATATGACCCACCTATGTCGAATACTTTAGCCGCTAGAGCGTTTGCAAAGTTGAAACAAACATGTGATTTTTCTCAAAACACTTCATTTGTTTGCCAGGCTCTTGCCACGCTCCTGGTAGGGATAGAAAATAGGTTGAGGGCTTTTCTAAAAGCTCCTTAAATTATCTAACCGATGCTATTTATTTGACCCACCTACGTCGAATACTTTAGCCGCTAGAGCGTTTACAAAGTTGAAACAAACATGTGATTTTTCTCAAAACACTACATTTGTTTGTGAACACTATTGCCGCGCTCCTGGTAGGGATAGAGAATAAGTTGAGGGCTTTTCTAAAAGCTCCTTAAATTATCTAACCGATGCTATTTACATGACCCACCTACATCGAATACTTTAGCCGCTAGAGCGTTTACAAAGTTGAAACAAACATGTGATTTTCTCAAAACACTACATTTGTTTGCGAACACTATTGCCTCGCTCTTGGTAGGGATAGAAAACAGGTTGAGGGCTTTTCTAAAAGATCCTTAAATTATCTAACCGATGCTATTTATTTGACCCACCTACATCGAATACTTTAGCCCCTAGAGCGTTTACAAAGTTGAAACAAACATGTGATTTTTTCAAACCACTACATTTGTTTGTGAACACTATTGCCACGCTCCTGGTAGGGATAGAGAATAAGTTGAGGGCTTTTCTAAAAGCTCCTTAAATTATCTAACCGATGCTATTTACATGACCCACCTACATCGAATACTTTAGCCGCTAGAGCGTTTACAAAGTTGAAACAAACATGTGATTTTCTCAAAACACTACATTTGTTTGCGAACACTATTGCCTCGCTCTTGGTAGGGATAGAAAACAGGTTGAGGGCTTTTCTAAAAGATCCTTAGAATTATCTAACCGATGCTATTTATTTGACCCACCAAGTCGAAGACTTTTGGCCGCTAAGAGCATTTACAAAGTTTGAAACAAACATGTGACTTTTCTCCAAAACACTACATTTGTTTTGTGAGAACTATTGGGCTCTTCTGCTAAGTAAGGGATAGAAACAGGTTGGAGGGCTTTTCAAAGAAACAACCTTAAATTATCTAACCGATGCTTATTTATTTGATCCCACCTACATCGAATACTTTAGCCGCTAGAGCGTTTACAAAGTTGAAACAAACATGTGAATTTTCTCAAAACACTACATTTGTTTATGAACACTATTGCCACGCTTCTGGTAGGGATAGAAAATAGGTTGAGGGCTTTTCTAAAAGATCCCTAAATTATCTAACCGCTGCTTTTTATTTGACCCACCTACGTCGAATACTTTAGCCGCCAGAGCGTTTACAAAGTTGAAACAAACATGTGATTTTTCTCAAAACACTACATTTGCTTGTGAACACTATTGCCACGCTCCTGGTAGGAATAGAGAATAAGTTGAGGGCTTTTCTAAAAGCTCCTTAAATTATCTAACCGATGCTGTTTACTTGACCCACCTACGTCGAATACTTTAGCCGCTAGAGCGTTTACAAAGTTGAAACAAACATGTGATTTTTCTCAAAACACTACATTTGTTTGTGAACACTATTGCCTCGCTCCTGGTAGGGATAGAAAATAGGTTGAGGGCTTTTCTAAAAGATCCCTAAATTATCTAACCGCTGCTTTTTATTTGACCCACCTACGTCGAATACTTTAGCCGCTAGAGCGTTTACAAAGTTGAAACAAACATGTGATTTTTCTCAAAACACTACATTTGTTTGTGAACACTATTGCCTCGCTCCTGGTAGGGATAGAAAACAGGTTGAGGGCTTTTCTAAAAGCTCCTTAAATTATCTAACCGATGCTGTTTACTTGACCCACCTACGTCGAATACTTTAGCCGCTAGAGCGTTTACAAAGTTGAAACAAACATGTGATTTTTCTCAAAACACTACATTTGTTTGTGAACACTATTGCCTCGCTCCTGGTAGGGATAGAAAACAGGTTAGGGCTTTTCTAAAAGCTCCTTACGATGAAACAAACATGTGATTTTACTCAAAACGCTACGTTTGTTTAGAGCAGAAGATACCACGCCTGGTAGAGATAGAAGCATTCAGGTTACGCTCCATGGCATTATCTAACTTGACCTTTCATTTATTTGACCCACCTACATCGAATACTTTGGCCGCTAGAGCGTTTACAAAGTTGAAACAAACATGTGATTTTCTCAAACACTACATTTGTTTGTGAACGCTATTGCCAGGCTCCTGGTAGGGATAGAAGAATAAGGTTGAGGGCTTTTCTAAAAGCTCCTTAAATTATCTAACCGATGCTGTTTATTTGACCCACCTACGTCGAATACTTTAGCCGCTAGAGCGTTTACAAAGTTGAAACAAACGTGTGATTTTTCTCAAAACACTACATTTGTTTGTGAGCACTATTGCCTCGCTCCTGGTAGGGATAGAGAATAAGATGAGGGCTTTTCTAAAAGCTCCTTAAATTATATAACCGATGCTGTTTATTTGACCCACCTACGTCGAATACTTTAGCCGCTAGAGCGTTTACAAAGTTGGAAACAAACATGTGATTTTTCTCAAAGCACTACACTTGTTGTGAACGCTATTGCCACGCTCCTGGTAAGGGATAGAGAAATACGTTGAGGGCTTTTTCTAAAAGCTCGTTAAAATATCTAACCCGATGCTGTTTATTTGACCCACCTACGTCGAACACTTTAGCCGCTAGAGCGTTTACAAAGTTGAAACAAACATGTGATTTTTCTCAAAACACTGCATTTGCTTGTGAACACTATTGCCACGCTCCTGGTAGGGATAGAAAACAGGTTGAGGGCTTTTCTAAAAGCTCCTTAAAT
The DNA here is from genome assembly GCF_016617805.1 of Bactrocera tryoni. NCBI lineage: Eukaryota > Metazoa > Arthropoda > Insecta > Diptera > Tephritidae > Bactrocera > Bactrocera tryoni. The sequence continues at coordinate 3,537 of NW_024393264.1, forward strand.
TATCTAACCCATGCTGTTTATTTGATTTACCTACGTCGAATACTTTAGCCGCTAGAGCGTTTACAAAGTTGAAACAAACATGTGATTTTTCTCAAAACACTACATTTGTTATGAACACTATTGCCAGGCTCCTGGTAGGGATAGAAAACAGGTTGAGGGCTTTTCTAAAAGCTCCTTAAATTATCTAACCGATGCTATTTATTTGACCAACCTACGTCGAATACTTTAGCCGCTAGAGCGTTTGCAAAGTTTAAACATGTGATTTTTCTCAAAACACTTCATTTGTTTGTGAGAACTATTGCCTCGCTGCTAGTAGGGATAGAAAACAGGTTGAGGGCTTTTCTAAAAGCTCCTTAAATTATCTAACCGATGCTATTTATTTGACCCACCTACATCGAATACTTTAGCCGCTAGAGCGTTTACAAAGTTAAACAAACATGTGATTTTCTAA
>NW_024393265.1:0-3552 GCF_016617805.1 Bactrocera tryoni
ATGCGTGGAATGCATAATCGTAGACGCAAAAAGAGGCAAAAAGGAAGGGTTTTTGTGTCCAATAGATAAAGCATGTGAGCCGTTAGGGACCTATCACATTGATCACGTCGGGCCATTAACCGAAACACGCAAGAAATATAACCACATTCTAGTAATAGTGGACGGGTTTTCCAAGTTTACATGGTTATACCCTACAAAGTCTACGGGGGTGGATGAGGTGATCGATAGGCTGGAGAGACAGGCTTCGATATTCGGCAACCCTAAGCAAGTAGTAACCGATAGAGGGGCAGCATTCACGTCTAATAGCTTCAGAGACTATTGTAATAAAGAAAACATACAACATTTTTTAATCGCAATAGGAGTACCATGCGGGAACGGGCAAGTGGAGCGCGTACATGGAACGGTCTTTCCAATTATAGCTAAGAAGTGTCAAAGCAACCCCACCCAGTGGTACAACCAGGTGCCGAAAATACAACAAGTTTTAAATAACACTGTGCCACGCAGCACTAGAACATCGCCCTTTAAAATTCTCACCGGGTTAGATATGCGGGTAAACGATTATCCAGATTTGAGACAAATATTAGACGATTTAACAATAGAGGAGCTAGATACCGAACGAGACTTAGTAAGACAAAGCGCTCAAGAAAATATAAATAAAATACAAAACGAAAATTGTAGAACTTTCAATAAAAATAGGAAAGAAGAAGTTAGCTACAACATCGGTGATCTAGTTGCCATGAAAAAGACTCAGTTCGGGACCGCTATGAAACTGAGGCCAAAATATTTAGGACCGTATAGGGTAGCCGTCAAGCTAAACCACGGTGAATATGAGGTGAGGAAAGTGGGTAACCAAGAGGGCCCGCTTAGAACAACAACCATAGCTGAAAATATGAAGCCATGGCGCTAACTATTCGGGGTCGAATAATGTGTCAGGATGACCGATTGTGGGAATGGGATATCGGGGTAGGTGGCAACTCTACGCAGGCGAACGGAGGAACGACAGAACGTGAAACGAACAGACAGAGGACGAAGTAGAAAAGACGGAAAGGTATAGGACAGTCGAGTAATATGCACCGAGGCGTGCGCAACGAAGTCGTCAAACTATTGCGCCGGGTAGTTTAAGTGGCTAATTAGTGTCTAAGCACCTACATATGTACTTTGAATTATTTTAATAAACGTGGTTATAAATTAATAAACAAAGTGTCTTTTACTACATATAATTTGTCGCATTTGAGAATATAAAGTGGTACTTACATTATTCAGCCGATTTCCTGAAAAATCATGTGTTATCTGAAAATAGAAAAATAACAAATTATTATTTATTGTTCTAAACTGAATCTACTTACATATGTATTTTCAACAAGCCAAGCGCAATGTGGGTTATCATTATCAAATTATCATAAAAAATGCATTATCAATAAAAACTGTACTTCAAAATATTTAGTTGCACAAGAAAGTTGTTCAAAGTTAAATTTTTATGTTTTTTCCCATTACTGATACCCACTAACCAGGTCATCCATTATATACAAGTTACTTCATTCAGAATATAAAAATAATCATAAGTAGAAAATTATGGCTTTCAACAGATAAATGCCCAGAAAATGTTTAACCTTTTAGTGACCGGCATTTCTTATCCCGAATATACACTTTTTTGGCACCAGGTATATTAAGTTTGCCACAAATAAGAATTTTCGAGATTTCGATCTGAAAATTTAAATATGTGCTTTTCTCCTCAAAAACCTGCATATTTGTCTGAACCGTCGATATTGGATCACTGTAACATATAGTAGCTGACATACAAACTTCTTCTTCTTCTTAATTGGCGTAGACACCGCTTACGCGATTATAGCCGAGTTAACAACAGCGCGCCAGTCGTTTCTTCTTTTCGCTACGTGGCGCCAATTGGACATTCCAAGCGTAGCCAGGTCCTTCTCCACTTGGTCCTTCCAACGGAGTGGAGGTCTTCCTCTTCCTCTGCTTCCCCCGGCGGGTACAGCGTCGAATACTTTCAGAGCTGGCGTGTTTTCGTCCATTCGGACAACATGACTTAGCCAGCTTAGCCGCTATCTCTTAATTCGCTGAACTATGTCAATGTCGTCGTATATCTCGTACAGCTCATCGTTCCATCGAATGCGATATTCGCCGTGGCCAACGCGCAAAGGACCATAAATCTTTCGCAGAACTTTTCTCTCGAAAACTCGCAACGTCGACTCATCAGTTGTTGACAACGTCCAAGCCTCTGCACCATATAGCAGGACGGGAATTATGAGCGACTTATAGAGTTTGGTTTTTGTTTGTCGAGAGAGGACTTTGCTTCTCAATTGCCTACTCAGTCTGAAGTAGCACCTGTTGGCAAGAGTTATCCTGCGTTGGATTTCTAGGCTGACATTGTTGGTGGTGTTTACGCTGGTTCCAAGATAGACGAAATTATCTACAACTTCAAAGTTATGACTGTCAACAGTAACATGAGAGCCAAATCCTGGGTGCGACGACTGTTTGTTTGATGACAGGAGATATTTCGTCTTGCCCTCGTTTACTGCCAGACCCATTTGCTTTCCTTCCTCGTCCAGTCTGGAAAAAAGCATAAATAACGGCGCGGATGTTAAGGCCGATGATATCAATATCGTCGGCGTACGCCAGCAGCTGTACACTAGAAGATGGCAGCCAAACTGCTTCTACCCAAAAAGAATCTGGGCAGACGTGAGTTTCACAATTTTCCGAATTTATCAATATCATGCAGTAACGACGAATTGTTTGCCTACCGCCAACATTTGGAAAACCTCCACATTGATTTCACCGAACGATACCAGGACATTTTGAACTTGGAAATACCAGACTGTGTGTTGGATCCGTTTTCAAATGTCAACAAGCAATGTCACCTCAGCTGGAAGGAGAATTTATAGAATTCACAACAAACGAGGAAATAAAAATCAAGTTCCAAAATGGTTACCAAGAATTCTGGCTACAAAAACCGATCACGCAATTGTACTCTGGATTGTGGTCAATCGTTCAACGATTCTGGATAGCATTCCCTACGTCATATTTGTGTGAACGTGGATTTAGTGCTGTGACAACACTGCTTACTAAAACTAGAAATCTTTTGCTTGTTACCGAACGTGGCGACTTGCGACTGTTCTTGAGTAAATTGGAACCTGATATTAACAAAATTATTAAACAGCATCAGATTAATTCTTCACATTAGTTTTTATATATGGATCGATTATTTTAGTTTTATTTTTAATAAAATATTCTCTGTTTTAATAAAGTTGCATTTCAATAATCATTCTTATTGGCAGGTGGACTTGAGACCTAAGCGCCGTTGTATGTTACCTACTGCGATTAGGTTTCAAGTTGCTGGTTATAGTAACAGTTTCGTTTAGAATTCTCCGTTAATATACATATATAGGTCACAATAATTAATTTGAAGTTATAGTGGCTTTTAAATATGTGAAAAACGGGGGCGCTAAAAAAATATTTATTCTCAAAGTGGCCGGTAGACAAAATAAGTTTGGGAACCACTGCTCTACAGTATACATATAAGTATATACTTCT
>NW_024393266.1:0-977 GCF_016617805.1 Bactrocera tryoni
CTAATGTATATATTATACCAGAAGGCATCAGATGCGAATTCAAAATAGCGTTATATTGGAAGAAGGCGTGGTTGTGAACCGATTTCACCCATATTTCGTACATGTCATCAGCGTATTAAGAAAATATTATATACCGAATTTCATTGAAATCGGTCTAGTAGTTCCTGAGATATGGTTTTTGGTCCATAAGTGGGCGACGCCACGCCCATTTTCAATTTTTAAAAAAAGCCTGGATGCAGCTTCTTTCTGCCACTTCTTCCTTAAAATTTAGTGTTTCCTGACGTTTTTTGTTAGTGGGCGTGGTTATTATCCGATTTCTTCCATTTTGAACTGTATATGGCAAATGCCTGGAGGAAACGACTCTATAGAGTGTGGTTGACATAGCTATAGTAGTTTCCGAGATATGTACAAAAAACTTAGTAGGGGGCGGGGCCACGCCCACTTTTCCAAAAAAATTACGACCCTCCCTAATGCGATCCTTTGTGCCAAATTTCACTTCTATATCTTTATTTATAAACTTAGTTATGACACTTTATAGGTTTTCGGTTTCGCCATTTTGTGGGCGTGGCAGTTGCCGATTTTGCCCATCTTCGAACTTAACCTTCTTATGGAGCCAAGAAATACGTGTACCAAGTTTCATCATGATATCTCAATTTTTACTCAACTTACAGCTTGCACGGACGGACGGACGGACAGACGGACGGACAGACGGACGCACAGACGGACAGACAGACATCATAATATCTCAATTTTTACTCAACTTACAGCTTGCACGGACGGACGGACGGACAGACGGACGGACAGACGGACGCACAGTCGGACAGACAGACATCCGGATTTCAACTCTACTCGTCACCCTGATCACTTTGGTATATATAACCCTATATCTGACTCTTTTAGTTTTAGGACTTACAAATAACCGTTATGTGAACAAAACTATAATGCTCTCATAGCAACTTTGTTGCGAGAGTATAAAA
>NW_024393267.1:0-1008 GCF_016617805.1 Bactrocera tryoni
AGACAGAAGAGCGGAACGATATATGTATGTATCGGGTGATTTTTTTAGAAGCTTGATAACTTTTTTTAAAAAAAAAACACATAAGATTTGCAAAATCTCATCGGTTCTTTATTTGAAACGTTAGATTGGTTCATGACATTTACTTTTTGAAGATAATTTCATTTAAATGTTGACCGCGGCTGCGTCTTAGGTGGTCCATTCGGAAAGTCCAATCAAGAAATTTTCAGTGAATGGGCCCTAGAAAAGTTGGCAGAAAATCCGCTTTTTTATCGACAAATTTTGTTCAGCGATGAGGCTCATTTCTGGTTGAATGGCTACGTAAATAAGCTAAATTGCCGCATTTGGGGTGAAGAGCAACCAGAAGCCGTTCAAGAACTGCCCATGCATCCCGAAAAAAGCACTGTTTGGTGTGGTTTGTACGCTGGTGGAATCATTGGACCGTATTTTTTCAAAGATGCTGTTGGACGCAACGTTACGGTGAATGGCGATCGCTATCGTTCGATGCTAACAAACTTTTTGTTGCCAAAAATGGAAGAACTGAACTTGGTTGACATGTGGTTTCAACAAGATGGCGCTACATGCCACACAGCTCGCGATTCTATGGCCATTTTGAGGGAAAACTTCGGAGAACAATTCATCTCAAGAAATGGACCCGTAAGTTGGCCACCAAGATCATGCGATTTAACGCCTTTAGACTATTTTTTGTGGGGCTACGTCAAGTCTAAAGTCTACAGAAATAAGCCAGCAACTATTCCAGCTTTGGAAGACAACATTTCCGAAGAAATTCGGGCTATTCCGGCCGAAATGCTCGAAAAAGTTGCCCAAAATTGGACTTTCCGAATGGACCACCTAAGACGCAGCCGCGGTCAACATTTAAATGAAATTATCTTCAAAAAGTAAATGTCATGAACCAATCTAACGTTTCAAATAAAGAACCGATGAGATTTTGCAAATTTTATGCGTTTTTTTTAAAAAAAAAGTTATAAAGCTCTTAAAAAAATCACCCGA
>NW_024393268.1:0-1682 GCF_016617805.1 Bactrocera tryoni
TTTGAGTATATATTTTCCAGTCGCTGACTATAATTTAGCAACTTTAATTATGGAACCATCAAACATCGTGTTTTTGTAAAGATTCATTTATATTCACTTTCTGTGTAATTGTGATTTTCACATTTTGGTCAAGTTTTTCTTTCGGAAACCTACCTTAGTAAGTTTATTTTCCTACAGTTCAAGTTTTAAAAATTGAAAAAGTTAGTGAGCCCGGCATGATCGGCCGGAAATTTTTTAATTATCCTGTAATATGTATATTTATGTACTTAATTGAAAAAAAAATTGTGCGCATTTTTTGCGTTTTGGCATTTGCTCGCATTTATGTATGTGCCTATGTACTACCTTTTGTTGTAGTTTAGTTCGAAGCTTTTTTTACTTTGTTTTGATTATTTGTTTGTCAAACGTCAACTACAAGTACAAATGTGAACTGCATTGATCTTTATTATTTTGGTTGTAAATCGTCAAATAGAATCGAGTGTTGCCATACTATCTTAATTTTATAATCTTTTAGTGGTTGATTTGACTTTTCATTTCAGGTGTTAGTTAAAAAACAATTTTTGTCAATCGTAGGGAGCTCATTCAAATAATATTTTGTTGTGAAAAAATCACAACTGATGAAAAGTTTATTTTTTTTTAAAATGAATTGGAAAAACAAACAAAATTTCAGCAAGTGACTAAAGGAGGATTAATGGAGGATGGAGGACTAATGGAGGATGGAGTCATGTGTAGAAGTTCACGCAAGTGAGGAAAGTTCTCTGATCGCCATTCACTTGGGAGTGGCCAGAAACGATTCTTTTACACATGGCTCAAGCAGCTCACTACTTCCGGTCTTTGACCAAGTATCCTCTGGGTAGCCTAAGAACATCCGCTTAAAGGCAACCCAAAGTGAGAAGGCGAAACATTCCCTACATAGAGTTGTGCGCTCGGTTTGGGACCCGCCACGTAAAAAACACCCCCAGTGAATAGCTATAACCAGCCTCGGATGAGAGATCCCCCTTTTGATGACGACCATGGCAAACGAAATAAGGACTACGAATTGAGGTCATGCACCTGGAATGTCCGGTCCCTTAATTGGGAAGGTGCCGCTGCCCAGCTGGTTGATGTCCACGTAAAGACAAAGGCTGACATCACCGCCGTCCAAGAAATGCGATGGACGGGACAAGGACAGAGACGAGTAGGTCCTTGTGACATTTACTACAGTGGCCATATAAAGGAGCGCAAGTTTGGTGTAGGATTCGTGGTGGTGGAGAGACTCCGTCGCCGAGTACTATCATTCACTGCGGTGAATGAACGCCCAGTCCACAATCCGCATCAAAAAGCGAGGTTCTTCAACATATCGGTGATTCCGCGCCCACCGCCCTGACGGAAGAAAAGACGCGATGTGACCAAAGATGCGCTTCTATGAGCGCTTGGAGCGCGCTTATGAGAGCGCTGCCCCCGCCACGATGTCAAAATCGTGCTTGGCGACTTTAACGCCAGTGTGGGCAAAGAAGGTATATTTGGCACTGGCGGTCGGTAACAATTCAGCCTTCCACGACGAAACATCCCCAAATGGGTTGAAATGATTGACTTCGCCGGGGCCCGAAATATGGTTATCTGTAGTACTAGATTCCCAGTTATAAGAAGATTCATCAAGCTACTTGGCTGTCTCCGGATCGAAAAACTACCAACCAGATCGATCA
>NW_024393269.1:0-581 GCF_016617805.1 Bactrocera tryoni
ACATGTATTGGTCTTGAGAGCCACGGCGCAGACCACACCGAATGGAACAGACAAGACAAGACAGAAAAACTCGTTTCGTTGCTTATAGTTGTACCATTGTTTTCCATAGTCAAAATTACGCATTTTATTCGTGCTTACACTGTGCATACAAGCTGTTTTTTAATGGACATTGAAGTGCTGAATACAATGAGCGAGACGAAATCTGGTAAATATTTGCAAGAACAAAGATTCGAACGTGTGTATTTTAATATTTAACGAATGTCGTTTGCAGTCTGTCTTCATTGTGTTTAGTTTTATTTCAATGCATACCTGACATCTTGCAAGACAATGCACCAAAGACAAAGAAAAATGCAGCATTGTGCTTCGCTTGGTTTGGGTTATAGCAGAAAGCTACCCAAAACGCTACCCCTTCCTTCTTTTGCCTACCTAACCCATACTGGGTTGAGTCAAAACAGTTTTTCTTGTTTCATATCTTGTCTTGTTTCATATGTGACAACCCACACCGAACAAGACAAACGAAAACGCATGTTCGTGCTTTGACTTGTTTGAAGAGCTGTAGTCGAACTTCTTATGTATTTTCA
>NW_024393270.1:0-2912 GCF_016617805.1 Bactrocera tryoni
GTTCCAAATACACTCTCGTTATGGCTATAGCGACAACTCTATGACAACTCCAATAACATCAAAACGGCTAGTTAGCAAAAATATGTAAAGTTCATATTTTTACGCAACTTGATATCGATTGCTTAATGTGTAATGTATCAAAAAATCGATTCTACACCTTAACTATAAGATTGTGAAATTGCTCTGAAAGACACTCTCGCTATGGCTATACGACAACTCTATGACAACTCCAATAACATCAAAACGGCTAATTAACAAAAATATGTAAAGTTCATATTTTTACGCATCTTGATATCGATTGCTTAATGTGTATGTATCAAAAAATCGATTCTACACCTTAATATAAGATTATGAAATTGCTCCAAATACACTCTCGCAATGGCTATATGACAACTCCAATAACATCAAAACGGCTAGTTAGCATAAATATGTAAAGTTCATATTTTTACGCAACTTGATATCGATTGCTTAATGTGTATGTATCAAAAAATCGATTCTACACCGTAACTTAAGATTGTGAAATTGCTCCAAAGACACTGTCGTTATGGCTATACGACAACTCTATGAAAGCTCCAATAACATCAAAACGGCTAAATAGCATAAATATGTAAAGTTCATATTTTTACGCAACTTGATATCGATTGCTTAATGTGTATGTACTAAAAAATCGGTTCTACACCTTAACTTAAGATTGTGAAATTGCTCCAAAGACACTGTCGTTATGGCTATACGACAACTCTATGAAAGCTCCAATAACATCAAAACGGCCAGTTAGCATAAATATGTAAAGTTCATATTTTTACGCAACTTGATATCGATTGCTTAGTGTGTATGTATTAAAAAATCGATTCTACACCTTAACTTAAGAGTGTGAAATTGCTCCAAAGACACTGTCGTTATGGCTATACGACAACTCTATGAAAGCTCCAATAACATCAACACGGGTAATTAGCAAAAATATGTAAAGTTCATATTTTTACGCTACCTGATATCGATTGCATATTGTGTATGTACCAAAAAATCAATTCTACATCTTAATTTAGGATTGTTAAGTTGTTCCAAATACACTGTCGTTATGGCTATAGGACAACTCTATGACAACTCCAATAACATCAAAACGGCTAGTTAGCATAAATATGTAAAGTTCATATTTTTACGCAACTTGATATCGATTGCTTAATGTGTATGTACCAAAAAATCGATTCTACACCTTAATATAAGATTGTGAAATTGCTCCAAATACACTGTCGTTATGGCTATAGGACAACTCTATGACAACTCCAATAACATCAAAACGGCTAGTTAGCATAAATATATAAAGTTCATATTTTTACGCAACTTGATATCGATTGCTTAATGTGTATGTACCAAAAAATCGATTCTACACCTTAATATAAGATTCTGAAATTGCTCCAAATACACAGTCGTTATGGCTATACGACAACTCTATGACAACTCCAATAACATCAAAACGGCTAGTTAGCATAAATATGTAAAGTTCATATTTTAACGCAACTTGTTATCAATTGCTTAATATGTATGTATCAAATAATCGATTCTACAGCTTAATATAAGATTGTGAAATTGCTCCAAATACACTGTCGCTATGGCTATACGACAACTCTATGACAACTCCAATAACATCAAAACGGCTAATTAGCAAAAATATGTAAAGTTCATATTTTTACGCATCTTGATATCGATTGCTTAATGTGTATGTATCAAAAAATCGATTCTACACCTTAATATAAGCTTGTGAAGTTGTTCCATATACACTGTCGCTATTGCTGTAGGACAACTCTATGACAACTCCAATAACATCAAAACGGCTAGTTAGCATAAATATGTAAAGTTCACATTTTTACGCATCTTGGTATCGATTGCTTAATGCGCATGTATCAAAAAATCGGTTCTACACCTTAATATAAGATTGTGAAATTGCTCCAAATACACTGTCGCTATGGCTATACGACAACTCTATGAAAGCTCCAATAACATCAAAACGGCTAAATAGCATAAATATGTAAAGTTCATATTTTTACGCAACTTGATATCGATTGCATAATGTGTATGTACCAAAAAATCAATTCTACACCTTAATATAAGATTGTGAAATTGCTCCAAATACACTGTCGCTATGGCTATAGGACAACTCTATGACAACTCCAATAACATCAAAACGGCTAGTTAGCATAAATATGTAAAGTTCATATTTTTACGCATCTTGGTATCGATTGCTTAATGCGCATGTATCAAAAAATCGGTTCTACACCTTAATATAAGATTGTGAAATTGCTCCAAATACACTGTCGCTATGGCTATACGACAACTCTATGACAACTCCAATAACATCAAAACGGCTAGTTAGCATAAATATGTAAAGTTCATATTTTTACGCAACCTGATATCGATTGCATAATGTGTATGTACCAAAAAATCAATTCTACACCTTAATATAAGCTTGTGAAGTTGTTCCATATACACTGTCGCTATTGCTGTAGGACAACTCTATGACAACTCCAATAACATCAAAACGGCTAGTTAGCATAAATATGTAAAGTTCATATTTTTACGCAACTTGATATCGATTGCATAATGTGTATGTACCAAAAAATCAATTCTACACCTTAATTCAGGATTGTTAAATTGTTCCATATACACTGTCGCTATTGCTGTAGGACAACTCTATGACAACTCCAATAACATCAAAACGGCTAGTTAGCATAAATAAGTAAAGTTCATATTTTTACGCAACCTGATATCGATTGCATAATGTGTATGTACCAAAAAATCAATTCTACACCTTAATATAAGCTTGTGAAGTTGTTCCATATACACTGTCGCTATTGCTATAGGACAACTCTATGACAACTCCAATAACATCAAAACGGCTAGTTAGCATAAATATGTAA
>NW_024393271.1:0-612 GCF_016617805.1 Bactrocera tryoni
AATAAGCTCCATATAAGCATTATGTATAGTCTCATAAGCAACACCTTCATATATTAAGGCATACAGCTCACACATAGTTAAATTTCATATTAAGCATTATGCAATCCATACAGGTAACACCTTCATATAAGTATTATGCATAAAGCTCATATAGTAATAAATCATATAAGGCAGTAAAGGCCTAAGTCATACAACAATCTTCAGGCATTATGCATATACAGTCATATAAGCTCAAAAGTCATACAAGCTTTAACAACTCCATATAAGCATTATGCATAAGTTCATAAGTAACACCTTTCATACATATTTAAGGTATGAATCATATAAGCAATAACTCTCATATAAGCATTATGTAAAGTCACAGGCAACACCAATCACATGAGTGACATGCACAGCTCATGTCTTTAACACTCCATATGCATTATGTAAAATGACACAGGCAACACCTTCATATGAGCATTGTGTACAGTCACATAAATAATAACTTTCATATATAATCATATGCGTCATATAAGTAGATACCTGGTGTACGACATGTATGTATATGTCAAACAGCCATTCAATAAATCACATAAGGACATGTATAAAGTCACATAAGTAAACACCTTCATA
>NW_024393272.1:0-1008 GCF_016617805.1 Bactrocera tryoni
TATTTAAGTTAATTAACTTTCTTCATCTTACTGAAGTTGACATAAAGCCATAACGGCAATGCAGTTGGAAGAAATGGACAATCTTATGTTCCGGTATAAAGTCGACTTTCTTGTGTATACACATTTAGCAATCGATACTGAGTTGCTTCAAGTCATTAATTTAACATACTTAAGTTAATTGAACTTCTTCATCTTACCGAAGTTGACATAAAGCCATAACGGCAATTGCATTTGGAAGAATCCGACAATCTTATATTCAGGTATAAAGTCGATTTTCTTGTATATACACATTTAGCAGTCGATATTGAATTGCTTTAAATCATTAATTTAACATATTTAAGTTAATTAACCTTCTTCATCTTACCGAAGTTGACATAAAGCCATAACGGCAATTGCATTTGGAAGAATCCGACAATCTTATATTCAGGTATAAAGTCGATTTTCTTGTATATACACATTTAGCAGTCGATATTGAGTTGCTTTAAATCATTAATTTAACATATTTAAGTTAAATTACCTTCTTCATCTTACTGAAGTTGACATAAAGCCATAACGGCAGTGCATTTGGAAGAATTCGACAATCTTATATTCAGGTATAAAGTCGATTTTCTTGTATATACACATTAAGCAGTCGATATTGAGTTGCTTTCAATCATTAATTTAACATATTTAAGTTAATTAACCTTCTTCATCTTTTTGAAGTTGACATAAAGCCATAACGGCAGTGCATTTGGAAGAATTCGACAATCTTATATTCAGGTATAAAGTCCATTTTCTTGTATATTCACATTTAGCAATCGATATTGAGTTGCTTCAAATCGTTAACTTCACTTATTTAAGTTAGTTAACATTCTTCATCTTACTGAAGTTTACATAAAGCCATAACGGCAGTGCATTTAGAAGAATTCCACAATCTTATATTAAGGTATAAAGTTGATTTTCTTGTATATACACATTTAGCAATCGATATTGAGTTGCTTCAAATCATTAGTTTAACATATTTAAGTT
>NW_024393273.1:0-537 GCF_016617805.1 Bactrocera tryoni
TGTGGAGTTGTATGACAATTTTTTTAAGCACAATACGCAAAATGATGACTGCAAACCAACTGGCTTATGTTAGGGCTGTCTGGTGCCGGGTGGCTCAACGGAAACTAATGGTATAATTGTCATTCATTCACTCTTGTCTTGATATTGGTTCACATTTATTAGTTCAATAGAAATATAATATAGCTCCGGGTTGCAGATTCTAGCTCTAAGAATACACTTTAAACACATATGTATGTAAATATGACTGATTAACAAAATAAGTTAAACTGAAGTAAAAAGCAATATATTTTGCTGCTGAAAATGAAAATTTGTGCTTATTTTCCATGTGTAAACTCATTCCTGACGTACTGTATATGGACAGTTCCCAGTTGGTGTCCAGTTATGTGGAATTTCAGTGTACATATGGTTTTTAGGTTCTCTGACGCTTCATTCAGGGTGTTACAAACATTGTGACATACTTGATATGCCCCCTGCTCAGGGTATAATAAATAATATATTTAAAACTGAGATGTCTACGACATTAGCAACTACTTTATA
>NW_024393274.1:0-2913 GCF_016617805.1 Bactrocera tryoni
TTGTGAACACTATTGCCACGCTCCTGGTAGGGATAGAGAATAGGTTGAGGGCTTTTCTAAAAGCTCCTTAAATTATCTAACCGATGCTATTTATTTGATCCACCTACGTGGAATACTTTAGCCGCTAGAGCGTTTACAAAGTTGAAACAAACATGTGATTTTTCTCAAAACACTACATTTGTTTGTGAACACTATTGCCTCGCTCCTGGTAGGGATAGAAAACAGGTTGAGGGCTTTTGTAAAAGACCCTTAAATTATCTAACCGATGCCATTTATTTGACCCACCTGCTTCGAATACTTTAGCCGCTAGAGCGTTTACAAAGTTGAAACAAACATGTGATTTTTCTCAAAACACTACATTTGTTTGTGAACACTATTGCCGCGCTCCTGGTAGGGATAGAGAATGAGTTGAGGGCTTTTCTAAAAGCTCCTTAAATTATCTAACCGATGCTATTTATTTGACCCACCTACGTCGAATACTTTAGCCGCTAGAGCGTATTACAAGGTTGAAAAAAAATGCGATTTTCTCAAAAAGCTACTTTTGTTTGTGAACACTATTGCCACGCTCCTGGTAGGGATAGAGAATGAGTTGAGGGCTTTTCTAAAAGCTCCTTAAATTATCTAACCGATGCTATTTATTTGACCCACCTACGTCGAACACCTTAGCCGCTAGGGCGTTTACAAAGTTGAAACAAACATTTGATTTTTCTCAAAACACTACATTTGTTTGTGAACACTATTGCCGCGCTCCTGGTAGGGATAGAGAATGAGTTGAGGGCTGTTCTAAAAGCTCCTTAAATTATCTAACCGGTGCTGTTTATTTGACCCACCTACGTCGAACACTTTAGAAGCTAGAGCGTTTACGAAGTTGAAACAAACATGTGATTTTTCTCAAAACACTACATTTGTTTGTGAACACTATTGCCACCCTCCTGGTAGGGCTTTTCTTAAGGCTATTTAAATTATCTAACCGATGCTTATTATATGACCCACCTATGTGGAATGCTTTAGCCGCTAGAGCGTTTACAAAGTTGAAACAAACATGTGATTTTTCTCAAAACACTACATTTGTTTGTGAACACTATTGCCACGCTCCTGGTAGGAATAGAAAGCAGGTTGAGGGTTTTCCTGAAAGCTCTTTAAATTATCGAACCGATGCTCTTTATTTGACCCACCTACGTCGAATACTTTAGCCGCTAGAGCGTTTAAAATGTTGAAACAAACATGCGATTTTTCTCAAAACACTACATTTGTTTGCGAACACTATTGCCGCGCTCCTGGTAGGGATAGAGAATGAGTGGAGGGCTTTTCTAAAAGCTCCTTAAATTATCTAACCGATGCTATTTATTTGATCCACCTACGTGGAATACTTTAGCCGCTAGAGCGTTTACAAAGTTGAAATAAACATGTGATTTTTCTCAAAACACTACATTTGTTTGTGAGCACTATTGCCTCGCTCCTGGTAGGGATAGAAAACAGGTTGACGGCTTTTCTAAAAGATCTTTAAAATTATCTAACCGATGCTAGTTTATTTGACCCACCTACGTACGAATACTTCCAGCCGCCAGAGCGTTTACAAAGTTGAAAACAAACATGTGATTTTTCTCAAAACACTTCATTTGTTTGTGAGCACTATTGCCTCGCTCCTGGTAGGGATAGAGAATGAGTGGAGGGCTTTTCTAAAAGCTCCTTAAATTATCTAACCGATGCTATTTATTTGATCCACCTACGTGGAATACTTTAGCCGCTAGAGCGTTTACAAAGTTGAAATAAACATGTGATTTTTCTCAAAACACTACATTTGTTTGTGAACACTATTGCCTCGCTCCTGGTAGGGATAGAAAACAGGTTGAGGGCTTTTGTAAAAGACCCTTAAATTATCTAACCGATGCTATTTATTTGACCCACCTGCTTCGAATACTTTAGCCGCTAGGGCGTTTACAAAGTTGAAACAAACATGTGATTTTTCTCAAAACACTACATTTGCTTGTGAACACTATTGCCTCGCTCCTGGTAGGGATAGAAAACAGGTTGAGGGCTTTTCTAAAAGATCATTAAATTATCTAACCGATGCTATTTATATGACCCACCTACGTCGAATACTTTAGCCGCTAGAGCGTTTACAAAGTTGAAACAAACATGTGATTTTTCTCAAAACACTACATTTGTTTGCGAACACTATTGCCGCGCTCCTGGTAGGGATAGAGAATGAGTGGAGGGTTTTTCTAAAAGTTCTCTAAATTATCTAACCGATGCTATTTATTTGACCCACCTACATCGAATACTTTAGCCGCTAGGGCGTTTACAAAGTTGAAACAAACATGTGATTTTTCTCAAAACACTACATTTGTTTGCGAGAACTATTGCCTCGCTCCTGGTAGGGATAGAAAACAGGTTGAGGGCTTTTCTAAAAGATCCTTAAATTATCTAACCGATGCTATTTATTTGACCCACCTGCGTTGAATACTTTAGCCGCTAGAGCGTTTACAAAGTTGAAACAAACATGTGATTTTTCTCAAAACACTACATTTGTTTGTGAACACTATTGCCGCGCTCCTGGTAGGGATAGAAAACAGGTTGAGGGCTTTTCTAAAAGCTCCTTAAATTATCTAACCGATGCTATTTATTTGACCCACCTACATCGAACACTTTAGCCGCTAGAGCGTTTACAAAGTTGAAACAAACATGTGATTTTTCTCAAAACACTACATTTGTTTGTGAACACTATTGCCAGGCTCCTGGTAGGGATAGAAAACAGGTTGAGGGCTTTTCTAAAAGCTCCTTAAATTATCTAACCGATGCTATTTATTTGACCCACCTACGTCGAATACTTTAGCCGCTAGAGCGTTTACAAAGTTGAAACAAACATGTGATTTTTCTCAAAACACTACATTTGTTTGCGAACACTATTGC
>NW_024393275.1:0-1005 GCF_016617805.1 Bactrocera tryoni
TACTCAGCCTTGATTTTGCCAACAAGTATTGTTGTTTTTATACTTAGTGACTATATGAGAACTTCATTCAGCCAAGTGCTGACGAATTCAATCTGTCTCAAAAACAAGCAGAAGACTCCCACACAAATCGGAAATAAACCGCCAGATCACGTCTGCCCACACTGCCGCGTAGTTCTACAAGTATATGTAAGCCTGCGGCGCAAGCCAGCGCGTGCTGGCCGCCATGTGGTCATTTAAATACACATTTCTCTACATACATACATATATGGTATAAGCACATATATAGTATATGTGTATATATAAAACATTTGCATCTGAGTGTTTAATATGTGTGACTCTTATTGCTTGCAGACGCGGCTATATCGACAATTTTTATTTACTTTTTATTTTCAAGTTCATATTTATTCCTTGCTATCCTATTTCAAATATTTCCATGATTACGCGCACCCAGCAACAAACGCCAAGCGGCATTGCTACGTGATGACAAATAATAACAATAAGAACAAAACTAAAATCAAGCATTTGGCATAAAGCATTCATTCGTGTTTGTTATGGAAGATGCTGGCGCTGATCGGTTTGCCTTTGCTCTGAGCTTATTACGGTATAGGTAGCAAATGCGATATTTGTTGTGCTGGCGGGAGGAAACGCCTCGGTGAAGCATTATGCGGTCTGCCGAACCGCAACCACGTCATTTCACATGAGTCGTCAACTGGCTTGCAAATTCTGCAGCAGCATATGCATACCTACAGAAATATTTACTATACGTATATACATATGTCTACACCTATACGCATACATACACATATATGGAGATATCTAAGTTCATATATAAATGTATATAATCTTATTTGTTCCGTGAATTTTCTGGTGCATACTCAATAGGAATATGATTTCACTATGTAAGGACCTTTATGTCGGATAGTCGAAAAAGTCTTTTCGTATTTTGTCAATAGATATTGCAGTCGTAAAAACTAAAAATATCTATATTTTTCTTGTCGCCACAGA
>NW_024393276.1:0-4243 GCF_016617805.1 Bactrocera tryoni
AATAAACAAGTAAGGAAGAGCTTAGTTCAGGTATAACCGCACATTTTACCTTAACTTGTAACTTGTAAGGCTTAAAGCCAGGGTAGTACCTTCAGGTGCATAAGTTCCGATAGTTGTATCGGGTCTAAGGCGAGTTTTAGCACAAATTTGTAAATTCTAACTACAAATATGATATGATAAGAAAAACACGCTCTCTAAATTGTATTAAGATAACTCACGTATTGACCGATATACATATGTACATACATATGCGATATAAAGTGAGGAAGTTCGAAAATCATTTCATTAGGTTTATGGGGCTCAGAGGAGTTTTGATCCAATTTTATTATTGAAAGTTCATCACAAATTGGTTTTTGAGTTCCATTTTCGTCATCTTTTTACTGGCGACTCTCTCCCTTCCAGTTGTATCTAGTTGAATCACTGAACCAAGATTTGGGATAACTGCTCCTATTGCATCGCACAAAGCACTCTCTATGGAAATCAATTGAAGGTTCACTATGCGTTGCTAACTGACGGTGTTTTTTAGTTTTTCTGGCTATCATTTTATGATGTTCATAATAAATTAGATATGATTATAGTGAAGAAATGTCTAGCATGTTGAAGAGCACAGTCATTGGTCGTCTCGAATATTTATTATAATAATTTATGGTAACTTCCCTAACTGATACATCTGAATGCATTGTCCATAATAGAAATACAGCATTGTTTTTGTTTTAAGTACAAAAGAGCAATGGTAATTTTTTGAAATCCAAAAACAGATGAATATTACACACACAACCGTTTCTTATTTGCAGCTATAACACTAGGAACCATACGTTTTTTGTTTTTTACAGTTCTACATATAATGACAATGTACTTCTTTGCGAATTCAAGACTAAAAAATACAAAAAGAATATTGTTGTTGTTGATTGGACGGTTGAAAAGTGGAATAGTGTTCTTTTTAGCGATGAGGTCAAAGTCAACCTTTTCAATTCAGACAGCATGTCGAGCCCTAACCGCCAAAAAGACGTAAGCACCATGATTATCGATTTTTGTTTTTTGATAAAAATCGATAGTTTTCGATCATTCGCATCATCTCACAAAATACCATAGCTATAAAATGAACTGTTATGATTTTACAGCTAAAACAATTTAGACGTATGTACATATTTCGTTTGTTTACATATTTTGTTACAACGAAGTGGTGCTTACGTCTTTTTTCGATTCAACATATTAGTTTAGATTAGCGGCAAAATCGCAAAATATTTTACTTTTTATCAGTGATTGTGCAATATGGAATTGTGTCAACAAGTGGTAAGTGCACTGGGTTGTTTTTGTAAACATATTTCGATAAATTTCATTTTTTATTTTGGTGTTGTAAAACTTTGTTTCAGATTGCATTCAAAAATGGTCTTGTTCCATACAGCGATACTGATTCTAATCATTCTTCTGAGCAAAAAACTTATTCACAAACAGAATCCGAAAATGATATTGAAGAAGAGACATGTGTGGGCAAAAGAGGTTACAGAAACAAAAGAATATTACCTAAGAGATTACAAAATAAAAACAACGTGATACTAGTGTTCAGCCGAATCCTTGTATAAATAAAAAGTGTGGAAATCTTTGTGATGATAAGTTCACCGAGTCAGATCGGTTAGCAATAAATGAACATTTTTGGGGCTTCGGCAACAAAATTAGACAAAAAGACTGGCTCCTTTCGTGTATAACACGGTTATCCATCCGAAGACGAAGAGGTGATAGTAACAGAAGGCAATATACATATATAATGCCATTAATTATAATGATAATACTATTAAAGTGTGCCAACAGTTTTTGCTGAAAACGCTTCACATATCGGAAAAAAAGTTAATATTGGCTAGAAACAATGCGAGTGGTTTGAAAAGTTTTAGTGAGGAAAAAAAAAAATCTACGCCTCATAATAAGTCTGACGAGTTCAAGGTTGCACTTTTAAAATCATTTATTGAACATTTTCCAGCAGTTCCCTCGCATTATTGTCGTAATAAAAGTAACAATCTGCATCTTCCTCAAGAATTTCGCAATATAAAAGGATTATATGATTGCTATACCAAGCATTTAAATAATATTAATCAGGAGTCGTCACTGTTATCCTTAAGAGTCTTCCGAAATGTTTTTACAAATAGTTTTCATATCGGTTTTCACTTGCCTAAAAAAGACAAATGCGTAACTTGTGAAAATTACAAAAACCTGGACAGCGAAACACAAAACCATTTAAAGCAAACTGAAGAATACCAAACACACATAAGAAACAAAGATAAGTGTAAAGAAATCTTTTTAGAGGATCAAAAACAAAGTAAAGCCAATTCGTCCTTCCTATGTGCTAGCTTTGATCTCCAAAAGGTTTTAAATACACCCCATGGAAAAAGCATAACATTATTTTATTCTCGAAAGTATGGATACTATGTATAATGAAAACGTGTATGAAAATGGCACCAGAAATGGTTATTGTTTTTTGTGGGGAGAAGCTGACGGAAAAAGAGGATCTAATGAAATTTCCACTGTGGTCTTGGAGTATTTGAAAATTGTCGACGAAAGAAGAACTCACTCTTCAGTAAGTCTTTACTGTGACAGCTGTGCTGGTCAAAATCGGAATAAAGCTATGCTTTCCACATTAGTATTTTTTCTTACAATTTCGAATTTTATACACAACATAAAAATTACGTATTTGTTACCTGGGCATACTATGATGCCAGTTGACTCTATACACAGCACTATTGAGGCATTTACTCGCGATAAAACTATTTGGGCCCCTAGTGAATGGTATACCATGATTTCAAACGCAAGAACTAATCCCGAAAATTATAAATGCGTTATAATGAATAATTCTGATTTCAAAGATTGGAAAACATTTTCTCAAACTATGTTTCCCACTTCAATTGAAATCTCTTTCCCAAAATTACGTTCTGCTTCGTTAGAAAAAAATAATCCTATCATGAAACTTAACCACGGATATTTTGGCGATTCCAAAATTGAAGAACTCGATCTTAACTCCATTGCAAGATCAAGACGAAATAATTCTTTAATAGAAAATGGACCTCTACATTTATATGATAATTTATTAAAAATTTCTTCAAAAAAAATACAAAGATCTAAAAACACTATGTGATAAAAACACAATACCTACAAGATTTCACAGCGAATTTTTTAATTTAAATTACGATGAAATTATTAAAGATGTTCTACCTGAAACTGATCAAGAAGACAATTAGTATTTTCTAGAAAGCCAATTATTTTTAAAACTATTCAATTAAAGTTTAAAAACTATTATTATTTATATAAGTTTGCAGTTAAAATTAATTCTGTACTCTAAAGTATTTTTTCATATTAATTTTATTTTTTATTGAGACTAATGAATTTAAGGTTAATTTTTGTACACGAAAAAAATTGAAAAATTAAAAACAGAACAAAGTTTTTTTACTAATATCATTGGGCGTAACCGCCAAAACATAAATTAGTAGCTATCCAGCATGACAGCAAACAAGACGTAAGCGACATTAATACCCGTGATCTTGGAAATATATGAAAAAATGTATAGTTAAGAAGTAGCAGTGCATACATACTCAATTCCACTGCACTACTTCTTCCTGAACCAAAGATTTAAAAAAATCTTCCCCTGTATAATTTGTTTTTGGCGCTTACGTCTTTTGGCGGTTAGGGCTCGATGTGTACAGAAGGTGCCAGAAATGTGATCGACTACATCGACGTTACTGTAAACAGACTGTCAAGCATGGCGGAGGAAATGTCATGGTGTGGACATGCTTCTCGGGAAATCGGCTCGGCCCTGTACATAAAATAGTGGACAAAATGGACCGCATATGCCACTTCATTGGGTGTTTCAGCAGGATAACGATCCGAAACACACAACGAAGTTGGTCAAAGATTGGTTTAGGACGGAAAGGATTCAAGTCCCCTTGATTGGCCGGCACAATCACCCGACTTCAATCCTATAGAGAATTTGTTTGCAATTGTCAAACGGCGCTTGGGATCAAGTCGATTTACAAGCAAGGACAACTTGTTTAAAGGATTTAAAAAAGAATGGACAAGCATCGAAAAAACTACATTGAGAAATTTAATTGCCTCAATGCCCAAAAGATGTGCTGCCGTTATAAAAAATTACGGTTCTTATACAAAATATTAAAAAGTTGCTTAGATTATGCACAGCTTATTATTGGATTGATTGGTTTCTGTTCCGGTGTACAGAAAAGATGGTTTTCCAACTCGTGAG
>NW_024393277.1:0-2901 GCF_016617805.1 Bactrocera tryoni
AATCCATATCAAGTTGCTTGAAGTTATTAAATTTACATATTAAAGTTACTTAATCTTCTCCATCTTAGTGAAGTTGGCATAAAGCCAAAACGGCAGTGCATTTGAAAAATTCCAGAATTTTACATTTAGGTATAAAACCGATTTTCTGGCATGTACACATTTAGAAATCCATATCAAGTTGCTTCAAATTATTAAATTCACATATTAAAGTTAATTAATCTTCTTCATCTTACTGAAGTTGGCATAAAGCCAAAACGGCAGTGCATTTGGAAAAATTCCACAATTTTTCATTTAGGTATAAAACCGACTTTCTTGCATGTACACATTTAGAAATCCATATCAAGTTGCTTCAAATTATTAAATTCACATATTAAAGTTAATTAATCTTCTTCATCTTACTGAAGTTGGCATAAAGCCAAAACGGCAGTGCATTTGGAAAATTCCAGAATTTTACATTTAGGTATAAAACCGATTTTCTTGCATGTACACATTAAGAAATCCATATCAAGTTGCTTCAAATTATTAAATTCACATATTAAAGTTAATTAATCTTCTTCATCTTACTGAAGTTGGCATAAAGCCAAAACGGCAGTGCATTTGGAAAAATTCCACAATTTTTCATTTAGGTATAAAACCGACTTTCTTGCATGTACACATTTAGAAATCCATATCAAGTTGCTTCAAATCATTAGCTTAACATATTAAAGTTAATTAACCTTCGTCATCTTACAGAAGTTCGCATAAAGCAAAAACGGCAGTGCATTTGGGAAAATTTCACAATTTTTCATTTAGTTATAAAACCGAATTTCTGGCATGTTTTCATTTAGAAATCCATATCAAGTTGCTTCAAATCGTTAGCTTCACATATTAAAGTTAATTAATCTTTTTATACTCTCGTAACAATGGTGCTAAGGAGAGTATTATAGTTTTGATCACATATCGGTTGTTTGTAAGTCCTAAAACTAAAAGAGTCAGATATAGGGTTATATATACCAAAGTGATCAGGGTGACGAGTAGAGTCGAAATCCGGATGTCTGATGGGCAAAATCGGCCCACTGCCACGCCTACCAAACGGCGGAAACCGAAAACCGATAAAGTGTCATAACTAAGCCATAAATAAAGATATTAAAGTGAAATTTGGCACAAAGGATCGCATTAGGGAGGGGCATATTTGGACGATATTTTTGTGGGAAAGTGGGCGTGGCCCCGCCCCCTACTAAGTTTTTTGTACATATCTCGGAAACTACTATAGCTATGTCAACCAAACTCTACAGAGTCGTTTTCCTCAGGCATTATACAGTTCAAAAATGGAAGAAATCGGATAATAACCACGCCCACCTCCCATACAAAGGTTATGTTGAAAATCACTAAAAGTGCGTTAACCGACTAACAAAAAACGTCAGAAACACTAAATTTTACGGAAGAAATTGCAGAAGGAAGCTGCACCCAGGCTTTTTTAAAAGATGTTAAATAAAATGTGACGCTCAAATGGGCGTGGCCTCTGTGTATATACAAGAAAATCGACTTTTTACCTGAATATGAGATTATCGAATTCTTCCAAATGCACTGCCGTTATGGCTTTATGTCAACTTCAGTAAGATGAAGAAGGTAAATTAACTTAAAGATGTTAAATTAATGATTTAAAGCAATTCAATATCGGCTGCTAAATGTGTATATACAAGAAAATCGACTTTATACCTGAATACAAGATTGTCGAATTCTTCCAAATGCTCTGCTGTTATGGCTTTATGTCAACTTCGGTAAGATGAAGAAGGTAAATTAACTTAAAGATATTAAATCAATGATTTCAAGCAACTCAATATCGACTGCTAAAGGTGTATATACAAGAAAATCGACTTTTTACCTGAATATGAGATTATCGAATTCTTCCAAATGCACTGCCGTTATGGCTTTATGTCAACTTCAGTAAGATGAAGAAGGTAAATTAACTTAAAGATGTTAAATTAATGATTTAAAGCAACTCAATATCGACTGCTTTATGTGTATGTAAAAGAAAATGGACTTTATACCTGAATATAAGATTGTCGAATTCTTCCAAATGCACGGCCATTGCCATAATGTTGACGCCGCCCCCGCCCAATTTCTTTGCCACGTCTGTATCGGCAGAGCAATCTTTTCTTTTTCTCTTTTCGAAGTTTTTCGAAGTTTTAATTCGCGCGCAACTAAACACTTACTAAAAAGTTGCGCGCGCTCTCTCCTTTTGCGACCGTTCAGAGATACAGACGTGGTAAGTGTTTGTCCAATTTATTTTATACAATATACATTTTATTATATGAAACTTTTTGGTTTTTATTTAACTTTGTGGAATCATTTGCGCCGACCGTTTCTCCACGGCCAACCACATCTTTGGAACGAACGAGCACCGTGCTCCACCACCCGAATTATCATTGGTCCTTCGAGCCGGATAACAGGTAACAAGTCGATTTTTATTAAAGTGAAAGTGCATAATTTGCCCAATTTAGCAACACGCAAGTTACAGCCAAACATATTTTGGATTTGTGCTCTGCAAGCTAAAAGGCAATAGATTGGTTAATTTGTGCATCATTTATGTACAAAACCAATTGTGCTGTGTGAAGTGGAGACCAAAACTTATTTTTGGCACTCTACCCACAAAATCAAAGCACAAGATTGCAGGTAGTATTGTACTTCATTTAAGTACAACAACAAATACACCTGGCAAATGCACTATTTCACTTTACAAAAAAAACCACACTCTGTTATTCGAGAAAAGTTATAAATTTCTTGGACGCACAAACCTCGTCTGGAGCGTCAACCATCTCTCTCGGTTTTTGTGTTTTCTTGTGGTTAATTTGAGTCTAGTCGCTCAACTCTGCCTTTCCATATATTGCTCGAATAGCAATAAAGGCAAGCAGCAATAAC
>NW_024393278.1:0-4915 GCF_016617805.1 Bactrocera tryoni
AAATTTCCCTAATTCAGCATTTGTATGGAAAGGATTGTATCAAAATATAAACTTAATTTATCTAATATTGTCACATTAACAATAATATCACTCATCCCGAAAGCATGTTCTACTAACCACATTAATCATTTCCCAAATAACAGTGCAATTACTGCCACATACTTAGTATTAACCCTGATATGTATACATTATCACGCCCAATAATTTATAAAGATTACGATTAAATGAAAGTTTTAGCTTCCACATAACGGTATGCGTAACTTTAAGCATGAACCGTAGAAAACCACAAAACAGCCGCACAATGACAAAATTCTTAGAATTTTAGGTTGGATATTATAGCAATCCAAAGTACACGCAGACACACTAATGACCCATGGCACTTATACATATATATTTATATATGTGGATAGAAACATGAATCCAGGCATTTATGCATGTATGTAAAGCTAAGGATATTGTTGCAGTGAAAGCAAGATTTTCCTACCCCATTAAATAAACATTTGCCATGAAGACAAAATGTCAAAGGCATACACTCAGGCGCATAGGCCGTAAGGCAATATTATGCATACACATAAAACTGACAATGTATGCAGTGGCTTAAGAAACTAACAAGCTGTGTCCCGCTCGTCTGTTTAGTTACTCAAACAAGACGGTCGCTCACTTATACGCCACTCACTCACTTTCTTGCTAAGCACTTCAGTCACTTTTATGAGCCTCAGCATTTCCTTTGTATGCACATATGCTTGTATGCTTGTGGAAACATTTCTAAGGAAACAAAAATACTTAAATTATATTTATTTGACTTGTGGTCCAGTTTATTCATTTTCATTGTTTACTTGAGAAACTCACACTGAGTTTTATGTCTATTTTATTATTTATAACTAAAGCCAACTTCTATGACATTTTTATACTTATAATATTTGCAAAGTTGTTTCTGTTGCTTTAAACTTTTTGTTGTCTCTCATTCTTCTAAGCCTAATGAATTGTCAAGAGCCTGAGCTCACGCCTGTTTGAACACAGGATGTATATATTATTCATATGTATATATAATATTGTCTCATATCTGTCATATCTGTATATTTCCTTTTATATTTGTTTATATTTTGTTGTCGAACTACTTTAAGTGTGCCACAAGCCACTTGTCACTTGCCTCTTTACTTCCAAGTACTTGACACTTAACGTTGTCAACTCATCACCACCCAACTTTTCTAGGATACGCAAGGAAAGTTTACCCATTGGAATTCCTTTTTTATGCGTCTATATGTGGTTTAATTTGTCTTTAAAACTACGACTGCTGATTCCACCGAATTAAAAAATATTATTATTTTAGTAAATGCTTGTTAAAACATCTGCTTTCTTTCTTTGTCAACGAAAAACTGTTTGTTTTTTCTTATGGTCAAACGAAGAATTAGTTAATATTGGGATTTTGAAATAAAGAAACACTATTAATACTATGTTCTCATATGAGGGATTTCACCCACTTTACCACCAGGACTCACTAGGAAAGGCGTGTTATAAATTTCATTGTTTATCTTAAAGATTGAACGTTATCATCGACATATAGTCAGCCCTAGGCCATCTGATCACATACTCGACATTTGTGGACTTGATAAATATCGGTCCTAACTTATCAAGTCCACAAATGCCGAGGATGTGATTTAAGACATTAGATATCACATATTAAGGCTAATACTTGTATAAAGTTTACCTCCAATAACTTCATTGATGCTTGATTTCTTTACTTCAAGTCATTACAACTTTATTAACCGAATTTTGTTGAAATTGGTGGAATACTTCCTGAGCTATAGTGTTTGATCTAAAGTTAGGTTGTGCCAAGCGCATTATTCAAGATTTATACCCGCTCTAATGAAATCCGTCCCTATCATCTTTTTTGAGAAATTTAATGCTTCTGACTAACAAGTGCGTTATCTCGCTATTAGTAGTTTTCAATATAACCGTTATACGGAAAGTGGGCGTGATGATAATCCGATTTCACCCATTTAATTTCTGTCAAATGATTTGCCTAAAAGATTTGTTCTGAGCAAATTTGATTGAATTTCATATGGGCATTGGACCTATTTGGGGAGAGGCTATGCCTACTTTTTAAAAAATTTTAGGCCAAAGGATCTGGTGTATCAAATTACAGCTTTAAAACTTATTACGCTCAACTGCAATACCAACCCCCGGAAAGTTTATTGACAATAAACTCACCAACATTATGAATATATACTTCCCGGGTGCAGGAAAAAATGTTTTCATATTCTGGTTTTGGAAATCTAAAGATAAATAGTTTAACAACATGAAACGCTCTTACGAAGTGGCACGGAGACGCCTTAAAATGCTTCCTAAACCCTAAGTTACTATTTATTAGCAGATTTAAAGTTATTTCGATAGGTATATATGTATACATGAGAGCGAGTCGATTATTAGTGATTTTTTCGTTTTTGAGTTCTTTGTAAACCCACCAGTTCTAATATACATACATATTTTGGTTAATCAAATAACTATCCACAAATTTATAAAAAACGGCCACTTCAAAAATATTGAATCACCAAAACTATTCTCATATTCTCATAAAAATCTCTTCCTAAACCTCTGAGTGGCTATGATAGTCCACAATAGGCGCATAGAAACATATCACTAACTTGAATAGCGTATTTTTCTTGATGATAAAAGGCTGTATACTAATATTGATTGCTTGCTAGTATTGACAATGAATATTATCAATATAAAATTATAAATTTTGTTGGAGATTATGTAATAGTAAGCTTTAAGGATTTAATATCGACAAGAAATATACAGCTGCAGAAGTAGAAAAGCATATTTATCAAAAACAAAATTAAATTGTAGCTAACTTTTTCTGATCAACATAAACTCAAAAAGTAATTTGCGATGCAACGAAATTCAATAGAAAATTAGACATATTAGCTGCCTCGCTTCGGGCTTAAATGGGTTTCTTCGGGTAAAAAACAGCCTTTTTTTCAAAAATTGCATATTTGAGTATGTGAAAATTTTATTATAATTAAAATTGTATAATAATTTTTTATTTTTACTCACTTACTCTATTAATAAAGAAATTCTACAATTTTTGAGAAAATAGTTTAAACTTTGTCATTGCAACGCCATTTCCGGTGACAAGATAACTCCTTACAGGATCATCTAAAGTGAAAAAATACGTGTTTTGGTTAAATCCTTCATCCAAGTCTTTAACGATTGTATCTCAAAGACCTGTGTTCTTGAGAAATCTTGCCAAACGACTTCAAAAAAAAAAAGAGAGAAACTCTTTAAAAGACGGCGCACATTGGTATTTCCGTGGCTGAAATCTGCATTAGTTTTTTGTCAAGATCTGCCCAAAGTTGGTGAATGTGGGAAACATCAAAATTAGCAAAAAATTTACTCAAAAGTCAAATCATTGATACAATAAAACAACTATTGAAATTCAACTTCATTATTATTTTTCATTTATAATATGTATCAAAGAAAAAATTTGCATCAAAATCCATTAAAAAAAATAAAGCATAAAAAATATTGTGGAACAACATAATTTGGACGTCAAAATTTCAATGTTCTTCAAATTCAAAGTGGGGCATCTTTTTAGCGCTGTCTACCGCTGTCGACATACATACACCGAATTAAAGCCTGAAGTCTCAGCTAAGCGATAAAAAAAAATTCAGCTGCCCCAAATTGCCCCTCTTGAAAAAAACAATGAGATACTCTAAAATGGCAAGTTACCGCCCAAAAGTATGCAATATATATATAACAAGGATTACAGGAACTATAGGATGTATCATTCCAGAAGAATTGGACGCATATCCACTAACGAAGATGTGATGCATCACTTATTAATATCTTCGGATCCGTACATAAACATTTTTCGTACAAAAATAAAATTAAAAAAATTAGAATGTCACGAAGATGTGAAAAGTTGCTAAAAGAGACTTGATAAAAGAGAATTTAGTTTGTATGGGAGGTGGGCGGATATTATTGAAATTTAACACCAACATATATAATGTCATAAAAATGCTATGTACCAAAAATCAGTGCTGTAGGTCAAAAATTAAGTTTCACCTTATATGGGAGGTGGGCGTAAAAAGGGGGGCGTGATTTTGATTTTTTAATTTTTTTCTTGATTGAAATCCAAAACAATGATATACCAAATTTCATTGTCCTGCGACAACTCCTTATATTTTTAGCCGCAGTATGCACTAGCAGAAACCTATGTGCGGCGCACTTAATCAAGCTAGCCCCGAGCGCACAAGTTTTCTAGGCTGTATCTCCGAAATTATTACTCGGATCAACTTGAAAATATAGGACAATATTTTAGAGCTGTTTTAGAATTTTATAAGGCAATAAAAAAATCGGTTTTTTGAAACCTGTAAACCCATGTAACCCCTTAATAAGCTTCAGAAAATAACGAATCGAGTAAACAACTGGTATAAGTCAGATAAACGGGCATAATTAAGAACATGTGGAATAACAAGCGACATATTAATGTAATGAGCTACGCAACTGAATATACATGAATGACAAGAAAGGAAAGCTCAAATTTGGCGTGCAGAAAGAACGACCAATGGAAAGTGAGAATCGTGGAGGGTTTTTGCATGCTAAATGGATAATTTCTTAAATATTTCGAAAAAACTTAATTATTTTAGGCTTCTCTCATTGCGAATCAGCATTACAGTTCGCTAAACAACTGTTGAATTTCATAATAAACTTGGACTTTCTTTTGAAGTAGAAAATGTCGTCAATTCTGTTCACAATCTATTTTTTCTGAAAACTTTTTAATAAGTCTCAAAACTTTTCATTAAAAAGCAGAAATAGAAGCTGTTAGGTATCGAATTGTTAGCCTAAAACACATTGCTTTTTGAACTTGTATGTATTTCACGTTCTCACCTGGTATTTCTTATAACTTAAG
>NW_024393279.1:0-1754 GCF_016617805.1 Bactrocera tryoni
TTGGAAAATTCCAGAATTTTACTTTTAGGTATAAAACCGATTTTCTTGCATGAACACCTTTAGAAATAAATATCAAGTTACCTCAAATCATAACATATTAACTTAATTAACTGTCTTTCTTTAGTCCAAGCAAATACTCCTCTGCATTACTCCCACAAATTACATAAAGTAATAGAGGCGTAATGCAGAGGAATATCAACCGCCCCAACTTCACGCAACATGCGAAGAAGGAAAGACAAAAAAGGAAAATACTTTCCCGCGCTTTTTGCCTTAAGGCATATTATTATCCCGCCAACTCACAAGTGAATACAGAGAACATCAAGCAAACAGTGAATATCATTTTTTTCTATCAGCGATAACGAGTGAACACAATAAGTGAAACATACAATAAGTGAAAATAATAAAACGTTTTCAAACAAGTAATACGGATACAACATAACGATCCACGCAAATTCGTTTACAATACGCCACAGCGAGGGACTAAACCCAACACCCAAAACGCATTAAAATATTTATAATCACAAGAACATGTATGTATATTAACACTAAAATTTAACATTAGCTAATAAGAACATCACATTTAATCAATATTGGAAACACACACACATACTCATATTTGTATACACCCAAACTTATGAATTATTAAACCAAAATTTTATAACGTTTAACCTCAAAATAATCATCTTTTAATTATTCGAACTCGGCCCCTTACGTCGACATACCCCGACAGTCTTCATCTTACTAAAGTTGGCATAAAGCCATAACGGCAGTGCATTTGGAAAATTCCAGAATTTTACAGTTAGTTATAAAACCGACTTTCTTGCATGTACACATTTAGAAATCCATATCAAGTTGCTTCAAATTATTAGCTTCACATATTAAAGTTAATTAACTTTCGTCATCTTACAGAAGTTGGCATAAAGCCAAAACGGCAGTGCATTTGGAAAAATTCCACAATTTTACATTTAGGTATGAAACCGACTTTCTTGCATGTACACATTTAGAAATCCATATCAAGTTACCTCAAATCATTAGCTTAACATATTAAAGTTAATTAACAACCGTCTTGCTAAGTGAATAAGTATGGCAGCGTTTGGAAAATAAGCCGATTGCCATTTGGCGATCATGTCGAGGTGGCTGGGTAATTTGGTAACATTTTCATCTTACGAAGTCGGCATAGAATGTGGCGGTGCATTTGGTGGGGTACCGAGTAGCATGTCTTAGTGACTTCTGTAGATGAAAATGTTAGCAATAATTGGCAACTCATTCTCGTCGCTAAATATTTAAATGCAGAAAATCGGTTTATTTCACCGCCGTATGTTACTTTAACAGATGAAAGTTATTAACAATATGACTGATTTGATAATTCTAAATAATGCAATCGGTTTCTCTACAAATGGAATTTCAAATGCTATACTCTTTATGCTAAACTGTTGAATTGACAAGGTATTACGATATGTGACAGTCGATCGCGTATAACCCCAAATGTTGGTGGAAAATCATTTTCTGTAGGTGTGATTTCTAATGCACTGCCGTTATGCCAACGTGAACTGTCGAGGCCTTCAATCGACGTGAAACAGTTCAATATTAAAGATGATTGTACAATTGACATTATAAGTGGTTAATAATTCATAAGGACTGAACTGTAATATAATGTGTGTGTTTCAATATTGATTAAATGTGTTAATCTTAGTGTTAATATATACTGTTCTTGTGATATAAATATTTTAACGTTTGATGGTAGTGATCCTAAT
>NW_024393280.1:0-1959 GCF_016617805.1 Bactrocera tryoni
ACGTACATATCAGTTAATCGATTCTAAATATTGCCCGAAACAAAAAACGTATAAACTAAAAAAATTGCGAATATAGACAAGATCGCGGCTTCTCAAAAGAAAAATCGAGTTTTTTATAAAAATTATGTATATTACTTTGATCATAACCTGGCTAATATATCCAAGAAGGTCGTGTGCATCTTTCTATTGGTCCAGTAGTTTGTGTCCTCACCGAGTCTTCGGAAAAGAAAACCAAAACTCCTTCTTTTGGTAAAGAACCTTTTTATAGTAGAGTGCGATCACGTCAGAATGTCAGTAGGGTCAGCCCACAAGGTGGAGCTCCCTAGCCACTTCTCTGTGTCACGGTTATTAATGATCTTCTAGAAAAGCTTGAGAAATTCGGCCGCTGGCTGGGCTGCTGGAAATGGGCTCTTCATAAATCCCAGCAAGTCCGAACTAGTTTTGGTCACTAAGAAGTACAAAATCCCGTAGGCGAATCTACCACCAAGGGGGAGGAACGCGTCTCCGAGCTGCTGACAGTTGGCGAGTGTATATAGCCTCGGTGGGCGTAGCCGCAAGTTGTATGGCCACGCAACTGCTCTTAGACTTAGATGACTGCGAGCCTGGGCATTCTGAAACTCTCCCACATCTTGACTCAATTCAGAAATACTTGGATTACCAGGTCGCCGAGCAGAAGCACTGGTTGTTGTTTCTTTGCTCACATATGGACCTTCCAGGGAGCCACGAGAGAGAAAGACTCCCCGAAGGACAGAATTAAGATAAGTTTTTTACGGATCGATCAAAGCTTGGAGGGTGGTGGAAGAGTACGCTGTCAGGAAATTTGCATCGTCTTCCAAGCGGAAGTGGCTGCCATAAAGACAGCAGTAAGTCCACTGCTTCGGAGCGCAGTCTACTTCAGAGTGGTGACTATCCACTCCGATAGTAGGGCTGCAATATTAGCTTGAATTTTCTAATTCAGCGCTCAAGCCTAGTGAAGGAATGTCTACAGTCCTTATGAATCACCTCAACACTTTCTCCTCGAACGGCCCGTTTTTGCTTCTTCAATTAATTTCTATCTATTTATTTATCTATCTATCTAGATCAAGGTACGAACACCTTATCATTTTAGAAATTCAGTTTAAATCCTAAAAATACAAATAAAATACCTGAACAGTTTTTTGTTAGGATTTTTGGTATCGTTTTTGTTTAGTGTCCTCTCGAAAATAGAAGATCGCAAAGAACATTTTCGGCATATTAACCAAACACCAATAGTCCAGTCATTTAAGCTTAAATTAGGTAAGAATCTCGGAATTCGATATACCCATTTATATGTCTGTAAATACTTGTATATTGACACCCTAAAGTTGTCTCAAAACCTCCATATGGTAGGTATACCCTATACAAGTATTTACAGACATATAAATGGGTATATCGAATTCCGAGGTGAACTTACTATAATGACTGGACTACAATGGCAAAATTGGTTTGCAAAATTTGGTTCCGGAAATTTTCATCTTGAGAATGCACCACACCCTGGAAGAGCTTTTAAAGCCGATTTGGATAAAATAAATTTGTTGATCGATGCAAATCGTTGAATAACAACTCGAGAGATTGCTGAAAGGTTAAATTTCTTCAATGCGATCGCTAATAAGTACATGAAACGTTCTTGTTTTTACATAACGTAATGTTGTCTGTTTAGTGGGATTTAAAATGGATCGTTTATATTGAGCTTTTGTTTACAATACCACACTTCATCCTCAAGAGTAAGTGTCACTTCAAATGACGACGGTCCGTCTGTACTTGCTATTCGTCGAAATGTTGAAAATATCGAGCGTACATTTTCTTTACATAATATTCAAGTGCCTATAAGACAAAGAATCGCTCGAAGCAATGAAGATATTGGTGTCGTTCAGGCAAGTGTCGTTGTAGACCGCAATTTCTCTATTCTAAGAAGTTCTCAAAAATTGGGATAGTCTCAGA
>NW_024393281.1:0-3624 GCF_016617805.1 Bactrocera tryoni
CACAGTGAGACAGCCCAATAGTAACCGCGGCAAAAAATGGTTTTTGACGTGTCGTCCAATGGATGAAATCACATGAATTCACAGTATATTAACAGATATATGAGTAACAATACCCTGAAATTTCAGCCTCATAACTTCATTACTTTTTGGTCTAGAGCAAGTCAAAGTTGAGGTATGCCTCAACACAATAAATGTAACTTTAAAGTATTTTTTTAATTAATTTAGTTATTGTAGAATGAGTAAATGAAAATATAAATTAAAAAAAAAACACAATTATTTTTTTTTTAACAACAGAATTGTGGTGCAAAAATTTTTTTTTTTTTTTTGCATTTTCAATGGCCTAGGAAATATTGAGCAGCCCCTCGCCCTAGGTGTAGACTTATACCAAATGAAAGTTTGAAATCTCAGCTTTAATTTAAAGTAGAGGACATACAGCAAAAGTTTGCAAAAGCACATTAAACATACAAAAAACTACAAAAAGTACGTAACGCGCACATTCTGTCGCTATACGTATGTTAGCATGCAATATCATGTTTACAACTTTTTATACTCTCGCAACAATGTTGCTAAGGAGAGTATTATTGTTCACGTAACGGTTGTTTGTAAGTCCTAAAACTAAAAGAGTCAGATATAGGGTTATATACACCAAAGTGATCAGGGTGACGAGTAGAGTCGAAATCCGGATGTCTGTCCGTCCGTCCGTGCAAGCTGTAACTTGAGTAAAAATTGGGATATTATGATGAAACTTGGTACACGTATTCCTTGGCTCTATAAGAAGGTTAAGTTCGAAGATGGGCAAACTCGGCCAACTGCCACGCCCACAAAATGGCGGAAACCGAAAACCTATAAAGTGTCATAACTAAGCCATAAATAAAGATATTAAAGTGAAATTTGGCACAAAAAGGATCGCATTAGGGAGGGGCATATTTGGACGTAATTTTTTTTTGGAAAAGTGCGGCGTGGCCCTGCCCCCTACTAAGTTTTTTTGCATATATCCTCGAAAACTACTATAGCTATGTCAACCAAACTCTACAGAGTCGTTTTCTTCAGGCATTTCCCATATACAGTTCAAAAATGGAAGAAATCGGATAATAACCACGCCCACCTCCCATACAAAGGTTATGTTCAAAATCACTAAAAGTGCGTTAACCGACTAACAAAAACGTCAGAAACACTAAATTTTACGGAAGAAGTGGCAGAAGAAAGCTGCACCCAGGCTTTATTTAAAGATTGAAAATGGGCGTGGCGCCGCCCACTTATGGACCAAGAACCATATCTCAGGAGCTACTAGACCGATTTCAATGAAATTCGGTATATAATATTTTCTTAACACCCTGATGACATGTACGAAACATGGGTGAAATCGGTTCACAACCACGCCTTCTTCCAATATAACGCTATTTTGAATTCCATCTGATGCCTTCTCTGTATAATATGTATAATATATACATTAGGAACCAATGATGATAGCGGAATAAAACTTTACAAAAATACGGTATTTGAAAAATATGTAAATGACGTATAATGAAATATCGATTATCACTTTATCATGCGAGAGTATAAAATGTTCGGTGACACCCGAACTTAGCCCTTCCTTACTTGTTTTTAAATGTTATTTATATATATTTAGAGTGTAGCAAACGACTTGCGCTTTCAGGTAGCTTCCTAGAATTTTATTGTCTATAGAATTCAGAAAAAAAAAATCAAGGATATCGTATCGAAAAGGACGAAAAAAGGATATTATAACATTACACATTAGTGCACCAATGGTGCTTGGCTAGACCTCATATATATTGTATGAAAATTTATGAACTTTGGTATGTTTCTATCACTTCGCACGGTTTATTTATCTGTTTTCATGTTCGTTACATATCCAAATTGGTTTGTATGTTTATCTAGGTCGATTACTTTAGCCGCTAGAACGTTTTAAAGGTTAGGAAAAATGTAATTTTTCTCAAAATGTTACATTTTTTGTGAACGCTATTGCCACGCCAAGCGTGAACAAGGCAGTCAATTTGATTTCAACCATTGGTCTCGACCAGGGTTAAGTATAAGGAGGCTCAGGGAAGTAATGTCCCAATTCAAACCATTTTTGACATACAGACATATCATTGTCAGAGAAAGATAATCTCTGAATTCCAATTATTCATTCCACAAGTATGTATATAGGGACTTGAACAGTTTTGGTTAAATTTTGACTTTAAAGGCATTATTCGTGCAACGATTTACTTCGTGATTTTAATTTCTTATTGGTTTGTGGACTGGAAGTGTAAAGAATCAAATGGAATTTAAAAATATGCTACATGGGAATTAGGTGTGGTTGCAGTCCGATTTCACCCATTTTTGCACTGTGATATACCAATCTTAAACCAATTTCATGTACCTTGTTTGGTTTCAATCAGTCGAGTGGATATCAAGATATGGGATTTCACCTAAAAGTGAGCGGTGCCATGTCCATCGTCCAAGTTTTACTCCGGCTCCTATAAATCTCTCTCATACCATGTCGGATGTAAAAGTTTGTCATTGTCATTGCTTTATCGCACTTTTAGTAGTTTTTAACAGTACCGTTATTTCGAAAATGTACGGGGTTATTTTCCAATTTCATAAATTTTTACAGTGTCGATTGGGGTGCCAAAAAGGATTTATCATGAGCGAATTTGATTATTATACCTTTGGTGCATTAAACTAAATAGAGGCGGTTCCACGCCCACTTTTCGAAATTTTTAGCTTACAAGTGCCCATGGCTTCAACGATCACCTGTGTCTTATATCTTCATTTAGTGCTTCGTTATGGACTTTTATATGCTTTTTTTTAATGGCGTTTGTAGGCGTTGCAGTAGTCCGAGTATGCCCATCTACAAACTTTGCCTTACTCTTTTGCCAAGAAACATGTGTGACAAGCTTTATCAAGATATCTATATTTTCACTCAAGTTACAGGTGAACTGAAAGCGTAGAGTATGATACTCATTACAAAATTGAAAAGTACTTGGACCCTCAATATAAGTAAAATCTAATATTTAAACTGTGCGGTCGGTCGATTTTTCCCCTTCCTCTAATTCTTAAAAAATGTAAACTAATGAACTGATTATATTTGTTTACTCAATTGGTTGTTTATAAAATTGATAGGCATTCCTTATCGATCTTGATATTACAATGAACCCTAAGGTTCATTTCAACCTTCCCAGTAACGTAACGATTAACAAACTTAAAAGTATCCGGGCCTTTGTGAAGTTATGACCAAAGAATTTCGTAGCCATCATAATACTAAATTTCTACCAAATACCAAATTTGGCCCGTATGGGCAAAAAAAATACAATTTCACGTCCTTTAACACAAATCTTTTTTATCTCCTTCACAGCAAACTCCTGAACGAATACAAGCATCCCAGCGGTTAAAATAATTTTTCATACACTTATTATGAGCCTTAGATGAGTTGACTTTCAGTGCCTTCAACGAATTTTACTTTTTCCGGTTACATTTTTGCAGCGGTTTTCAGTAAATTGTTGGACAGTTTGAAGTCATATTCATAAACCCACGGCTAGTCACCAGTATTGATGCGTTTGATAAACTTAGGCTCCTAGCTATCTAGGTTGTCAAGCATTTATTAGCGATCTCAACTCATCG
>NW_024393282.1:0-3908 GCF_016617805.1 Bactrocera tryoni
CTATCTGATTATCTACATACCATATATATTCTGAAACGTTTCCCTCCGAATGTTAAAATCTTCGTGGAAAACTTAATATTTTCTATTCAGGGCATTAAAATAAACTTTCAAGGCAGTGCTTTAGGTTAATTTTGAAAAGTGTCGGTGAGCATTCAGATATTTTTTTAAATAAGACGCATAAAAATTCAAAATATCACTTTCAATTAACACCATTAAAACTATTTTGAACCGTTTAGGATAAGAACGTTAATATCACCAAATCATGCAAAACATACAATTTCCTAAATAATATTGGGTAGTCGAAAAAACCTTTTCGTATTTTGTCAATAGATATCGTTGCAGTCGTATACCATATCTCCAGTCTTACCTAGCACATTGTGTTATACCATATAGTGTTGGAAAGGTGAGATTTTAGGCATCCCAAAACAAATTGAATTAGGCGAAGTTCATAAAAATTTACAGGGGTTCAAAAATGAGTGAAAATAGTGAAGAAGTTCGCTATATTTTGATATTTTTGTATAAAAAAGAGAAGTATGTCACGCAAGCCACCAATGAAATTTGTGAAGTTTACATAGACGATGCTGTATCAGTTCGTGTAGCTCAACAATGGTTCGGTCGCTTCTGTTCTAGAAATTTCAATGTAAAGGATGCGCCTCGCTCAGGTCAAACTATCATTTGAAAAGTCGATGAAATTATGAAAAAGATTGACCAAAACCGTCACATTAGCAGGCATGACATCGCTAAGGAACTTAACATTCATCATCAAACGATTTTGAGCCATTTAAAGAAGGCTGGCTACAAAAAGAAGCTTAATATTTGGGTACCACATGAATTGTCTGTGAAAAGTTTAAAAAACATCTGCAATTGTTTGCTGAAACAAAATGAAATCGGACCATCGGTTCATTTCTGAAAGGAATGGTAACAGTAGACGAAAAGTGGATCAAATACGACAATAATGTAGGAAAAAGATCATGGTCCAGACGTGGTGAAGCTCAACAATTGGTCGCAAAGGAATCATCCCTTATGAGCTGCTCCAGCCTGATCGAACGATTTATCAACCGAAATGGCTTGGTCTTTCATCAGGACAACGCTAAACCACACACTTCTTTGATGACTCGGCAATAAATGGGAGAGCTCGGGTGGAACGTTTTGATGCAGCCACCATATAGCTCTGACCTTGCACCATCGGACTACCAATTGTTTCGATCATACATATTTGGTTCATTAAAGTTCATTATAAATATAAAAAAAATAAGTTGATGTTTGATTAGAAATACGAAAAAGCTTTTTCGACTACCTAATATTATTCAAGGGAACATTTTCTACTTAAAAAATTCGTGTACAAAAAAGCTTTGAAAAGTGACTTGCTGGCATATTTTTATAGCCTGAACAGGGTATATTAAGTTTGTCACGAAGTTTGTAACCAGAAGGAAGCGTCGGAAACCCTATAAAGTATATGTAAGTATAAATGATCAGTATGTTGAGCTGAGTCGATGTAGCCATGTCCGTCTGTCTGTCTGTCCGTCCGTCTGTCTGTATATGTATATACGAACTAGTCCCTTAGTTTTTAAGATATCGCTTTGAAATTTTGTAAACGTCATTTTCTCTTCAAGAAGCTGCTCATTTGTCGGAACTGCCGATATCGGACAACTATAATATATAGCTGCCATACAAACTGAACGATCGGAATCAAGTTCTTGTATGGAAAACTTTCACATTTGACAATGTATCTTCACCAAATTTGGTATAGACGATTTTCTAAGGCAACAATGTAATCTCCGAAGAAATTGATCAGATCTGTTAACTATAGCATATAGCTGCCATGCAAACTGAAAGATCGGAATCAAGTTCTTGTATAGAAAACTTTCATATATGACAAGATATATTCACGAAATTTGGTTTAAGTTATTTTCTAAGGCACAAATGTAATCTGTGAAGGGTATATTAGCTTCGGTGCGTTTTTTCTTGTTTTCCCT
The DNA here is from genome assembly GCF_016617805.1 of Bactrocera tryoni. Lineage (NCBI taxonomy): Eukaryota > Metazoa > Arthropoda > Insecta > Diptera > Tephritidae > Bactrocera > Bactrocera tryoni. The sequence goes on from NW_024393282.1 coordinate 1,977, forward strand.
GTATATAAGTTCAATTGAAACCATAAATTCTTTTTTTTTTGCTCACCCTAATGTACAAATTTGTAAGTGGGTATGAAGCACACCACGATTAGTCATTTATTTTTTGTTTTTCATACAAGAAAAAGTAGGCACAAAAATCAGCGGCATGCCATGCATTCATATACAGTCATAAAAAACCACAAATAAACACCCTCACCATATACACACACACGAACATACAAATGCCCACACGCTCAAGTAAGCGCCGTCAACAAAAGTAACTCGCTCGCTTTGCTGGGTAATTACCATTGAAATATGATTGTATTATCAGCAGTCTGTATATAAAATGCTGCAAAGAAAGTTCAAAGTGTGATGGGGATGGTGTTTGTGTTGAATGTGGCAAGTTGCGAAGAAATGGGAAATCACAGCATTGTTAACAGTCGAGCGCGGCAAGTTTTCCGGCCAATTACATGCGAATTCCATAAACATTACACGCTGGCGGCGCATAAAGTGGCGCACAAATACATACCAACATACATGCCACACACACATACATGCGAATGCCACACACATATGCCTGCGTGCGCCGAGTAAACCCGCACTTTTATGAACTCTTCAAATTTCGGCTGTTGAAAGTATTAAGTGGCAGCAGCAGTCACAAAGTCAGCGCAGAGAGGCCCGAGAAGCGCTACTCAAGAACCCATTTAGCTGCTTGCTACATTCCCGTTACGCTGCGCTGATAATAAAATAAACTTTTAACGAGTAAAAAATGGAATTTAACAATTCGTAAGTCAAGGCGAAAATTGGCGATAATAAAACCTACGCAGCCGACACACGCATACATGCACACGAAGTAAAGCATGTAAGCAACAAATGCATATAAAATGACGGCTAAGCCGCTAGCTTGCTTCTATTTATTTTATAAATACATATATATATGAGTGTGTGCCGCTGTGTGTGTGTTCGTGTGACATAAAAACGCCGAAATCTCATGAAAATAAAATGGCAATGAAAATGTAATAACAATGACACATTTTTCCAGCCAATTTGATAAGCGACAACAACAAGTACATGCAACAAAGCTCCGACTGACTGGTAGCAAATGCGAATAAAATAAACAGCGAACATTCGTTAAACGAAGCAGCGTCGCGAAGACACAAATTACCAGTCTAAACCAGCAACAGCTCACAAATTGGGCATCTCCTGGGAAGGGGTGATGGGGAGTAAGGGCGATTATTGACACTTATGTGTACTTTTTATATTTTTCTTCTTAAATAATGTGGCATTTTAGCTGATAGAGTTTGTGAGTAAAAAAAAGTAAACTTTAATTTTTTTTCTCATTTCAACTCTCATGGAATAGGGCTTGTTGGTAATTATTGCTTTCTTTCTTATGCGCTGAACGGGATGTGTAGTTGAAATTCCATCACTCGAAGTTCTCCATAACTCGCATTCTTGAATGGGCCATAGGAGTTAAACTGCATTCAAATTTCTTTCCTTAACTCGAAGTCTCTCTAACTCGGAAGTTTTTTGTGGATTATGGTGATACGAGTTAGCGAAATTCAACTGTATTGAGTTTGCCACAAAGTTTGTAATACCAAAAGGAAACGTCGGAGACCTTATAAAATGTAAACATTAAGCTGCTCGTATGTCGAAACCGTCGATATCGGACCACTATAGAATATGGCTGCCATACAAACTGAACGATCAAGTCCTTATAATGAACTTTTTATATTTGCGAAAGGTATTTGGGTTTTTTTTTATAGATTTCTGTTAAAAAAATTTAAAGAATTGCTTGGTCATATGTTCCACTTTTCATCTTTTTAAATGACGTCGGAAATCCTACCATTGAAATATACAGGGTGTGCCATTTCTTAATACTATTTATATCATGGGTTGCGGTACGCATATTTTCATCGAGCTCGTCTATGGTGTGAGAATTTCCTAGTGTATACT
>NW_024393283.1:0-3173 GCF_016617805.1 Bactrocera tryoni
TAAGCAATCGATATCAAGTTGCGTAAAAATATGAACTTTACATATTTATGCTAATTAGCCGTTTTGATGTTATTGGAGTTGTCATAGAGTTGTCGTATAGCCATAACGACATTGTATTTGGAGCAATTTCACAATCTTATATTAAGGTGTAGAATTGATTTTTCAGTACATACACATTAAGCAATCGGTATCAAGTTGGGTAAAAATATGAACTTTACATATTTATGCTAATTAGCCGTTTTGAAGTTATTGGAGTTGTCGTGTAGTTGTCGTATAGCCATAACGACATTGTATTTGGAGCAATTTCACAATCTTATATTAAGGTGTAGAATTGATTTTTCAGTACATACACATTAAGCAATCGATATCAAGTTGCGTAAATACATGAAATTTAGATATTTATATAAGCAATCGATATCAAGTTGCGTAAAAATATGAACTTTACATATTTCTGTTAATTAGCCGTTTTGATGTTATTGGAGTTGTCATAGAGATGTATAGCCATAACGACATTGTATTTGGAGCAATTTCACAATCTTATATTAAGGTGTAGAATTGATTTTTCAGTACATACACATTAATCAATCGATATCAAGTTGCGTAAAAATATGAACTTTACATATTTATGCTAATTAGCCGTTTTGAAGTTATTGGAGTTGTCGTGGATTTTGTCGTATAGCCATAACGACATTGTATTTGGAGCAATTTCACAATCTTATATTAAGGTGTAGAATTGATTTTTCAGTACATACACATTAATCAATCGATATCAAGTTGCGTAAATATATGAACTTTACATATTTATATAAGCAATCGATATCAAGTTGCGTAAAAATATGAACTTTACATATTTCTGTTAATTAGCCGTTTTGATGTTATTGGAGTTGTCGTATAGCCATAACGACATTGTATTTGGAGCAATTTCACAATCTTATATTAAGGTGTAGAATTGATTTTTCAGTACATACACATTAACCAATCGATATCAAGTTGCGTAAATACATGAAATTTAGATATTTATATAAGCAATCGATATCAAGTTGCGTAAAAATATGAACTTTACATATTTCTGTTAATTAGCCGTTTTGATGTTATTGGAGTTGTCATAGAGTTGTCGCATCACCATAACGACGGTGTATTTGGTGCAATTTCACAAGTTTATATTAAGGTGTAGAGTTGTTTTTCAGTACATACACATTAATCAATCGATATCAAGTTGCGTAAAAATATGAACTTTACATATTTATGCTAATTAGCCGTTTTGAAGTTATTGGAGTTGTCGTGGATTTTGTCGTATAGCCATAACGACATTGTATTTGGAGCAATTTCACAATCTTATATTAAGGTGTAGAATTGATTTTTCAGTACATCCACATTAAGCAATCGATATCAAGTTGCGTAAATACATGAGATTTTGATATTTATATAAGCAATCGATATCAAGTTGCGTAAAAATATGAACTTTACATATTTCTGTTAATTAGCCGTTTTGATGTTATTGGAGTTGTCATAGAGTTGTCGCATCACCATAACGACAGTGTATTTGGAGCAATTTCACAATCTTATATTAAGGTGTAGAATTGATTTTTCAGTACATACACATTAAGCAATCGATATCAAGTTGCGTAAAAATATGAACTTTACATATTTATGCTAATTAGCCGTTTTGAAGTTATTGGAGTTGTCGTATAGCCATAACGACAGTGTATTTGGAGCAATTTCACAATCTTATATTAAGGTGTAGAATTGATTTTTCAGTACATACACATTAAGCAATCGATATCAAGTTGCGTAAAAATATGAACTTTACATATTTATGCTAATTAGCCGTTTTGAAGTTATTGGAGTTGTCGTGGATTTTGTCGTATAGCCATAACGACATTGTATTTGGAGCAATTTCACAATCTTATATTAAGGTGTAGAATTGATTTTTCAGTACATACACATTAATCAATCGATATCAAGTTGCGTAAATATATGAACTTTACATATTTATATAAGCAATCGATATCAAGTTGCGTAAAAATATGAAATTTAGATATTTATATAAGCAATCGATATCAAGTTGCGTAAAAATATGAACTTTACATATTTCTGTTAATTAGCCGTTTTGAAGTTATTGGAGTTGTCATAGAGTTGTCGCATCACCATAACGACAGTGTATTTGGAGCAATCTAACCATCTTATATTAAGGAGTATAATCGATTTTTTAGTACACACACATTAAGAAATCGATATCAAGTTGCGTAAAAATATGAACTTTACATATTTATGCTAATTAGCCGTTTTGAAGTTATTGGAGTTGTCGTGGATTTTGTCGTATAGCCATAACGACATTGTATTTGGAGCAATTTCACAATCTTATATTAAGGTGTAGAATTGATTTTTCAGTACATACACATTAAGCAATCGATATCAAGTTGCGTAAATATATGAACTTTACATATTTATATAAGCAATCGATATCAAGTTGCGTAAAAATATGAACTTTACATATTTATGCTAATTAGCCCTTTTGAAGTTATTGGAGTTGTCATAGAGTTGTCGTATAGCCATAACGACATTGTATTTGGAGCAATTTCACAATCTTATATTAAGGTGTAGAATTGATTTTTCAGTACATACACATTAAGCAATCGATATCAAGTTGCGTAAATACATGAAATTTAGATATTTATATAAGCAATCGATATCAAGTTGCGTAAAAATATGAACTTTACATATTTCTGTTAATTAGCCGTTTTGATGTTATTGGAGTTGTCATAGAGTTGTCGCATCACCATAACGACGGTGTATTTGGTGCAATTTCACAAGTTTATATGAAGGTGTAGAATTGTTTTTCAGTACATACACATTAATCAATCAATATCAAGTTGCGTAACAATATGAACTTTACATATTTATGCTAATTAGCCTTTTTGAAGTTATTGGAGTTGTCGTGGATTTTGTCGTATAGCCATAACGACATTGTATTTGGAGCAATTTCACAATCTTATATTAAGGTGTAGAATTGATTTTTCAGTACATACACATTAAGCAATCGATATCAAGTTGCGTAAATACATGAAATTTAGATATTTATATAAGCAATCGATATCAAGTTGCGTAAAAATATGAACTTTACATATTTCTGTTAATTAGCCGTTTTGATGTTATTGGAGTTGTCATAGAGT
>NW_024393284.1:0-1110 GCF_016617805.1 Bactrocera tryoni
AACCGATGCTGTTTATTTGACCCACCTGCGTTGAATACTTTAGCCGCTAGAGCGTTTGCAAAGTTGAAACAAACATGTGATTTTTCTCAAAACACTACATTTGTTTTTGAGCACTATTGTCACGCTCCTGGTAGGGATAGAGAATGAGTTGAGGGCTTTTCTAAAAGCTCTTTAAATTATCTAACCGGTGCTATTTATACGACCCACCTGCGTCGAATACTTTAGCCGCTAGAGCGTTTACAAAGTTAAAACAAACATGTGATTTTTCTCAAAACACTACATTTGTTTGCGAACCCTATTGCCGCGCTCCTGGTAGGGATAGAGAATGAGTTGAGGGCTTTTCTAAAAGATCCTTAAATTATCTAACCGATGCTTTTTATTTGACCCACCTACGTCGAACACTTTAGCCGCTAGAGCGTTTACAAAGTTGAAACAAACATGTGATTTTTTTCAAAACCCTACATTTCTTTGTGAACACTATTGCCGCGCTCCTGGTAGGGACAGAGGAGAAGTTGAGGGCTTTTCTAAAAGCTCCTTAAATTATCTAACCGATGCTTTTTATTTGACCCACCTACGTCGAACACTTTAGCCGCTAGAGCGTTTACAAAGTTGAAACAAACATGTGATTTTTTTCAAAACCCTACATTTCTTTGTGAACACTATTGCCGCGCTCCTGGTAGGGACAGAGGAGAAGTTGAGGGCTTTTCTAAAAGCTCCTTAAATTATCTAACCGATGCTATTTATTTGACCCACCTACGTCGAATACTTTAGCCGCTAGGGAGTTTACAAAATTGTAACAAACATGTGATTTTTCTTAAAACACTACATTTGTTTGTGAACACTATTGCCACGCTCCTGGTAGGGATACAAAATAGGTTGAGGGCTTTTCTAAAAGCGCCTTAAATTATCTAACCAATGCTATTTATTTGATCCACCTACATCGAATACTTCAGCCGCTAGAGCATTTACAAAGTTGAAACAAACATGTGATTTTTCTCAAAACACTACATTTGTTTGCGAACACTATTGCCGCGCTCCTGGTAGGGATAGAAAACAGGTTGAGGGCTTTTCTAAAAGATCCTTAAATTATCTAACCGATGCTATTTATTT
>NW_024393285.1:0-554 GCF_016617805.1 Bactrocera tryoni
ATGTGATTTTTCTCAAAACACCACATTTGTTTGTGAGCACTATTGCCTCGCTCCTGGTAGGGATAGAGAATGAGTTGAGGGCTTTTCTAAAAGATCCTTAAATTATCTAACCGATGCTTTTTATTTGACCCACCTACATCGAATACTTTAGCCGCTAGAGCGTTTACAAAGTTGAAACAAACATGTGATTTTTCTCAAAACACTACATTTGTTTGTGAGCACTATTGCCTCGCTCCTGGTAGGGATAGAAAACAGGTTGAAGGCTTTTCTAAAAGATCCTTAAATTATCTAACCGATGCTATTTATTTGACCCACCTACATCGAATACTTTAGCCGCTAGAGCGTTTACAAAGTTGAAACAAACATGTGATTTTTCTCAAAACACTTCATTTGTTTGCGAACACTATTGCCGCGCTCCTGGTAGGAATAGAGAATGAGTTGAGGGCTTTTCTAAAAGCTCCTTAAATTATCTAACCGATGCTATTTATTTGACCCACCTACATCGAATACTTTAGCCGCTAGAGCGTTTACAAAGTTGAAACAAACATGTGATT
>NW_024393286.1:0-1290 GCF_016617805.1 Bactrocera tryoni
AGAAGGAATTCCTCTACAGGCTCTGTTGGGGAAGGGGGCAAATATCATGGTAAAATATTGATATCGGTTGTTTGATCACCGTTATAATATGGTTCACAATGGTATTTCCGCCAGTTTTTTTTTTTGTAAATTAAGGCTTTGACAGAGCAAAACGGTTGTAAAATAAACACCAAAATATTGTCCGTCGCCAGCTTCCCATCTTGACCATCTGGCAGGCATGCGACTCCGTATCGAAAAGACTCATCATCTTCGGGTCGATCCGCATCAATCCGTTTTAATTCTCTTAAGAACTGAAGTGTTTTCGCTTAGACCGTGTGCCATCGATCGGAACAGCGGTAGTCAGATGGAGCACCGTCTGAGAATACGTACGGCGGGTGGAGTAAGATCTCCCATTTCAGCAGCGACTTCCAAATATTTTTTGACCATCTTTGCGACGAGAGGCCGAGCATTGTCATGCTGGAGAATGACTTCTGTATCGCCTTTCCTCGTACTGTATTGCTTTTCTTTAGGCGGTTTCACCCAAACGCGCATCAATTGCGTTCGTATCGACCTCCCGTGATGGTTTCACTTGGCTTTAGCAGCTCATAATGGCGGTCACCCCAGCAGGTCCTGCCCAAAGCAGAGTACCAGCGTCATCGTTCGGTTTCATTGTCGACGTGAGTCATGTCCAGGCTTTCCCATGACGTTCGCTTAGATTATCGTAGTGAACCCATTTTGCCAGTTACAATGTGACAAAACCTTCTTTGCTGCCTTTGAAGCAGCTGGTTACATGCAAGCAGCGCCGTTCGACATCTCTGGTTTCAAGCCGGGCGAACTCAGTTTCTTGTTTTGGGAATCATCCCTTATGGCTTTGCGGAGAGGCGTTTTGCTGTGTCACTCTGCAACGATTCGACCACCTCTTGGTTTGAAACGCATCTTGGTCGAGTAATGCTTCCACCAGCATCTTCGAAAGTCTTCCTCTTCTGGCTCACCATGCCGGTCTTCGACTTCATAATCACCATTCTTAAAACGTTGAAACCATTAGCGACATGTTCTTTCACTTAGGACAGCCGCACCGTACGTATCCGAAAGCATTCGATGAGCCTCATCCGCACTTTTCTGGGAATTAAAAAAGAAAAGCAAAATGTCCCGTAAATGTCGAGAATTCGGCTCAAAGAGTGACATTTTCAGTTGACAATAAGTTTGGATGCAAACAGATCTCTACAAATATTTTGTTGGGTTAATGTTGACACAAAAGACCAAGATCGATATAAAACGATTTAATCGACTAGTGCTTGACCTCTTAGAGAT
>NW_024393287.1:0-2797 GCF_016617805.1 Bactrocera tryoni
TTCTTTGCCCACCCTGGCGTTAAAGTCGCCAAGCACGATTTTGACATCGTGGCGGGGGCAGCTCTCATAAGCGCTCTCCAAGCGCTCATAGAAGGCATCTTTGGTCACATCGTCCTTCTCTTCCGTCGGGGCGTGGGCGCAAAACAGCGATATGTTGAAGAACCTCGCTTTGATGCGGATTGTGGCTAGACGTTCATTCATCGCAGTGAATGATAGTACTCGGCGACGGAGTCTCTCTCCCACCACGAATCCTACACCAAACTTGCGCTCCTTTATATGGCCACTGTAGTAAATGTCACAAGGACCTACTCGTCTCTGTCCTTGTCCCGTCCATCGCATTTCTTGGACGGCGGTGATGTCAGCCTTTGTCTTTACGAGGACATCAACCAGCTGGGCAGCGGCACCTTCCCAATTAAGGGACCGGACATTCCAGGTGCATGCCCTCAATTCGTAGTCCTTATTTCGTTTGCCATGGCCGTCATCAAAAGGGGGGTCTCTCATCCGAGGCTGGTTATAGCTCTTCACTGGGGGTGTTTTTTTACGTGGCGGGTCCCAAACCCAGCGCACAACCCTTGTAGGGAATGTTTCGACTTCTCACTTTAGCTCGCCTTCGAACGGATGTTCTTAGGCTACCCAGAGGATACTTAGTCAAAGACCGGAAGTAGTGAGCTGCTTGAGCCATGTGTAAAAGAATCGTTTCTGGCCACTCCCAAGTGAATGGCGATCAGAGAACTTTCCTCACTTGCGTGAACTTCTACACATGACTCCATCCTATATTAAATAATAATAATAATAATATCCTTAAAAGTTAGGGTATAAAAATATTATAAGTAAAAGTAATAATTACGAAAAAAAAAAAAAAAAAATAAAAATACTAATTATGAAAAATTAAAAAATAAAAATAATAATAATCAAAAAAGTAAAATAACAGTAATAAATAATAACTTAAAAACAAAAAATAATAATTTAATTAAAGTAAGCAAATAAAAAATAATAAAATAAATATAATAAAAATGATAATAATTAAAAAAAAATAAAAATAAATATATCTAAAAAATAAAAGTAAAATAATTGAATTGCAATAAATAAATAATAAGTTGTGTAATAAATATAATAAAAAAGGTGCGTGGAGTCCCTACACGCGGAAGAAGTTATACTTCTTAGTGATATTCAGAAATGCATATCATTTTGTATGAAAGAAAACTAGAACATTTAAATTCATTATGCACATTTTATAAAGCAAAGTCTAAATGAAGGAATTTTGACTCGGAAAGTAGTTCTGTCTCTTCGTTGCGGAAGGGAATATGAAGCGTAACCATCTCTCTTTTGTACTCTTCGAATTGGGTTGTCATATTATAATTTGTATATCTTATATCATAGTGTTTAGTCAATTTCTTGTATTCATTACTGGCGTTGCCTTTGTATTGCGCACAAAACTGGGCCAAGGTCAAATGAATTTTCTTTTTATTTTTCTTTGCAGTTTTTCAATAAATTTAAATAAGTTTCTTAATAAATTTAAATAAGTGTTTTAATAAATTTAAGTAAATTTACATGTATTTTCATTTATATTTAATAATCAATAAATTTTTTTAAAATTATTTGCCCTAGTTGTCCATTTTATTTTCTCATGCATTTCAGTCGATTTTTGTATAGAAATTTGACCGGCGTAGAAGCAAAATGCGAAACAATCATACATATATTATGTCGTTTGCACATTTGTCTGTATGTTTGCGAAAGCAAATGTTCTACAAAAGCATATTTCTATACTTAAACAAAATTATTTGAACCATCGTATATTTCTTACATGCATAACCAAACCATTCTTAAGACAACGCCACGAAAGTGTCAATAGTGGTGTTGGTGGTAAGCACATAAAAAGTCACAATGTGAACGCAGGTTCGAATCTCGACGGACTTAATCTTTAATTTTGCATTTTAACATCGTAATATTATACTAATAAATATTTTTCGTACTAATAGAAATTAAATTTATAACAGCAATATACCTAATATACACATACATAATATTGCTGTGATAAATTTAATTTCTATTAGTACGAAAAATATTTATTAGTATAGTATACGATGTTAAAAGGCATACATCTTTCTATCCTATCTCGTGTATCTGCACATGCTCATATGAATGTATGTATACGCATATGCGCGTTCCGAAATTCAAAGAATTCGCACAAAAAAAAAGAGAGACGAAAGAAATAAAGTCACATAAAATAGTTGAGAATTCGCAAAAAAGAAAGACAAACGAAAGAAAAATAATGCGCAAGCATACTGTTTAAATGAGTTAAGCATCCACCCCCTCTACTCGGTAAAACTGGCGCATCCTAATGCTACAGTGCAATTCACCATATCGCAACACCAACTCAACTCACCACATATGTATATCAACCCACTTATCAAAAGGGATGGACAAAAAAAAGGGAAAGGGCTCACATTTGGGTTGACACTTTTTGGACACACACAGTTCGCACGTCAACAATCATCTACAAGACATTCGTTTACACACAACCGTGCTGATACTTCCGCCTCGTCTGCGCGCCTAACTTTGGATCGGCCGTAATCTTGAACGTTTTCGACATCGCTTCGTTCCACATTGATCCACATTTGTTTCCTATTCGAATAGTTTCATTTTTGGCCAACCGAATTTGTATTACAAATAAATTAACACTAATTTCCTTGCTCGCTCAAATAGTGCTTTGTTAGTAACATAATCGCGGAGTGTTGGTGACACCAAAGCCCAAATGCGTGGTGTGATTCACTTTGGCTGTGCACCCAAGTTTTCA
>NW_024393288.1:0-2303 GCF_016617805.1 Bactrocera tryoni
AGTTTTGTGACTCGCGTTGAAAATAATAATTTTCTTCCTACGGCTCGTGCTATTGTGGGGCATTCGTATTTTTAAAGCATGCTCTCCGAATGGCCATTGCCCCGTTATGGTAGCTGTAAGTCTGTATACACTTCTCCTGGACTTTTTCGTTGCCTACAATGTTGTTATCACCGGGAACCCAAATTACAAATAGGTTGCGTTGTGCTGCCAGTGAGCTTAAAGCCGTCCTTGCTTTGTTTACCACACTGGAGATGATCTTTGGCGATGACAAGGCTTGTAGTACCGCCTGACTGTCTTTGTAAATAGTTGCGTCCCGCTTGGAAGATATTAGCTGAGATAGATAGATGGTAGGATAGAGAGATATCAAGTATATCTGTATCCCTACATGGCAGTCCATTTTTGACCCGTCAATATAGATTGAGATAGTATGCACCTCCACTACTAAAGCTCCATTCACGCCTAGGGGCAATTCTCGTTTGAATTTGGTACTGAAGTCCACCTTGGGAGGTTATAGTTTCTCTTTAATTCATATAGAAGAAAATATTGCCATTATACGTATGAGAATCTCTATGAATAGTTGGTGCAGGAGCATATATGTATACGTATCATTCGGACATGATTTAGACGCCCCTTTGCAAACGTTGGTGTTTGATATTGTTTTTTTAATGCTGGCCATAAAATCAAAGCTTCATACGTAAGGATTGGTCTAATAATGGCCGTATACGGCTATCCCTTGCACGTGTGTTATGTCATATAAGCTTTCCTAATATGTTTCTCAATATTCATTTTCCAATTCAGTTTGGTATCTACTTCGATACCCCAATACTTTGTGTAGGGGAGAAAAGAATTGTAGCAACACCGAGTGAGGGAAGTTAAAATTGAGGTCGTTGGTTTTATTCGTGGATAGCATCAGTTGCGTCTTGCTATGATAATTAATTTTTCGTAGCCCATAAGTGTAACCTAGCTATTGAAACAACACTGATACCATTATAACTCTATCGTCCGCATAAGCTACTGCTTTAACTTCTCCTCCGTTGAGTTGAAGTAGTATACCGTTCAGTGCAATTCACTATGGAAGCGAGAAAAGGACACCTCCTTGAGGAGTCCCTCTGCTTACATAACTTTTTCGTGTCACTAAACTGTGTGATGCTATAATATTTCTGTTCATAAGCATCGATCGAATCCATTTGTAAACAATATCGTCTATGCCGCTCTGTGTCAGAGGCTCAACGATGTTTGCTCTATGTTTAAAGACTCCTTCTTTGTCCAGAAAGGCAGCCGTCGTATATTGCTTGAAGTGTAATTATTTCTCTATTAGATTTACTACTTCGTGCAGTGCAGTTTCTGTTAATCGACCTTTAATGTACATATGCATGCTGTGCTGATTGATCTGATGTGTATGTATATCCTTTAGCTTCTCTAGGACTTTCAGCATTAAGGAGGTGAGGCCAAACAACAAACAGAAAACAAAAAAATTAAATTAAACTTTTTTTTTTTTCTTAATTGAAGATATTTCTTAATATTTTTTTTACATTTATAGTCTTTATGTAATTATTACAGGGTTAATTTCTTGATTTAATTAAGGGTTAATTTTAAGTTGAAAAAACGCATGTTACTAAAATAAAATATATATATATATATTTATGTATATGGGTATGTGTAGTTAAAATGAAATAATTAGATAAATTGTAAAAATAGGAATTATAATAAAAGTGAACAATTTAAAAAAAAATTGTTGTAATTCAAACTATTTTGAAATAACACTAAATAGATTTTAAATCTTAAAAAATATTTTGTAAATTTTATTTTTCCAGCAGACTATAAAAAAGGTATTTACGTTCACTAACATATAAGCATATGGCAAATATACTTCTATATAAGCCACACAAGTGATGTCTAACGATTCCAAAATTGATTCTCATAAAATAAAACTTCGTCCCAGCAATAACTGCGAAATCTAATCACTACACCGACTCTGGTCGAAATTTCCACGAAGTTGCCTTAAAATCTTTAAAAAATTATCAAAACATTAATGATGCTCCGTAAGAATTTTGTAGAGTTTGACAGTTATTTTTGGCACTCAGGTTATTAAAATTTCCAAAAATATTTTAAAATTTATGGATTATTTGTTAACTCGCCATGAATGACTTATGGTCATATAGACATGAGTTAAGTTTTTAATTAAAAAATAAAAATAAAAGGCCAAATAAGAAATTCACATAAATTTTGAGGTCATGTGAAAAAAGTGTCAAAACAAAATTTGTAGATCTTTTCATTATCTACAACTTTGCCAGATATTTCTT
>NW_024393289.1:0-1413 GCF_016617805.1 Bactrocera tryoni
GTCACATTCACATAAATATAGAAAAAAGAATAAACAAAGCATACATGGCCTACTATACTTGTAAGAGAATCGTCAACAAGAATTGGGGCCTCAAACCAAGTATAGTCATGTGGATGTATACGGCGGTCATAAGACCTATACTTACATATGGAGCTCTGGTATGGTGGCCAGCGCTAAACAAGCAATACAACATTAATAGCATAGAAAAAGCCTGCGAAGCTCTATTAGAAAACCACGGGAATATAAACAAATATACATATTTACGGATAGCCAGGCGGCGCTCCTGGCGTTGTCTTCACCCATGACAAACTCCAGCTCAGTACACAACTGCAAGAGAGCACTAAGCGCAATAAAAGACAAGCTCCAACTAAACTTGATCTGGGTTCCCGGCCACAGGAACATTTACGGTAACGAAAAAGCAGACGAGTTGGCAAAGGCAGGAGCTTTCCTCAACGAATCCGAGGCGGAGATAATACCAAGTCCGCTATGATCAATCAAAGGAGAGATCAATAGACAATTTCAACAAATTGCAAATAACAGGTGGAGAAACATCACAAAATGCGTCATAACTAAACAATTATGGCCAACATATGACAGGAAAAGAACCAACGACTTACTAAATAGGTCAAGGAAAAGTATTTACAGAGTAACAGCTACCACAACAGGGCACTGGCCATTTGGGGAACACGCATCCAAAATGGGTATGCCCTACAACGACATCTGCCGTGGCTGCGGAGTAGCAGGGAACAAGGAAACAATCTTCCACTTTCTCTGCGAATGCCCAGCTCTAGCACAGATCCGACACAAAACACTCGGAATCCACCAAGCACCAAACCTTGAATGGATTTCCACCAAAAGCATATCGGACATAAGTAGTTTCATCGAAACCTCAAAATGGTTTGAGAGAGAAGGTGAAACGTAATAGCAGTTACAGGAGGTTCTACGAATAGTGTATCAAAATAGCACATCAAGTGTTAATTGAGCCCGATAGGTCGGCACTCCTACCTACCTACCACATTCGGGCAGCTTGGGATTCGTTTTTTGACCGTTTCAAAACCATAGTTAAAGCAAAAGGTGGTCATATCGAGCAAAAGTGAAATGGTCCTGAATTTATGATTATTTTCACAAATTTTGTACTTTAAAATAAATAAAAATAATTTTCCAAATGGAATTTATGGATTTTTTAATTGGTTACTTCGAAAATCGGACCCTGTAACAAACCCGTCGTATTCACTTTTTCAATCATACTTCCGTAATTTAAATTTGCATCGTTTTCTAAAGAAAGAGTTTGCTTTACAGATTCAAAAGAGTTTTTTAAATTCAAATCTTGAAATATCTTGAAAAATCTATGAAATTATAAATTTTTAGACCAAACAAGTAAGGAAAGGCTAAGTTTGGGTATCTAGCAAAGAT
>NW_024393290.1:0-1059 GCF_016617805.1 Bactrocera tryoni
GTTGCTAAGGAGAGTAATATAGTTTTGTTCACATAACGGTTGTTTGTAAGTCCTAAAACTAAAAGAGTCAGATATAGGGTTACATATACCAAAGTGATCAGGGTGGCGAGTAGAGTTGAAATCCGGATGTCTGTCTGTCTGTCCGTCCGTCTGTCCGTCGTCCGTCCGTTCGTGCAAGCTGTAACTTGAGTAAAAATTGAGATATCATGGTGAAACTTGGTGAACGTATTTCTTGGCTCCATAAGAAGGTTAAGTTCGAAGATGGGAAAAATGGGCCAACTGCCACGCCCACAAAATGGCGGAAACCGAAAACCTATAAAGTGTCATAACTAAGCCATAAATAAAGATATTATTGTGAAATTTGGCACAAAGGATCGCATTAGGGAGGGGCATATTTGGACGTAATTTTTTTGGAAAAGTGGGTGTGGTCCCGCCCCCTACTAAGTTTTTTGTACATATCTCGGAAACTACTATAGCTATGTCAACCAAACTCTACAGAGTCGTTTCCTTCAGGCATTTCCATATACAGTTCAAAAATGGAAGAAATCGGATAATAACCACGCCCACCTCCCATACAAAGGTTATGTTGAAAAGCCATAAAAGTGCGTTAACCGACTAACAAAAAACGTCAGAAACACTAAATTTTACGGAAGAAATGGCAGAAGAAAGCTGCACCCTTGTTTTAAAAATTGAAAATGGGCGTGGCATCGCCCACTTATGGACCAAAAACCATATCTTAGGAACTACTAGACCGATTTCAATGAAATTCGGTATCTAATATTCTCTTAACACCCTGATGACATGTACGACATATGGGTGAAATCGATTGACAACCATGCCTTCTTCCAATATAACGCTATTTTGAATTCCATTTGATGCCTTCTCTGTATAGTATATGTACATTAGGAACCAATGATGATAGCGGAATAAAACTTTACACAAATACGGTATTTGAAAAATATGTAAATGACGGATAATGAAATCTCGATTATCTATTTATCATGCGAGAGTATAAAATGTTCGGTGACACCCGAACTTAGCCCTTCCTTACTTGTTAAA
>NW_024393291.1:0-649 GCF_016617805.1 Bactrocera tryoni
ACCCACCAATAGGTGGCGCCACACAGAAGTTCTGTTTCTTTTTGCGACAGACTCGCAACACTATATACATCCTAACATCAGCATAATTCAACCTATTTTCAATTATAACAGTTATTTTATGTTCATAATAAACAAAGTCTCAGGTTTAGAGTTTAAAAGTAGGCCTTCATCAGCGTCGAAAGATAACCAATATTCGACCGCAACTTTTGCACTTGCTTGGATTGGGGTTCAGATTCACTTCGAAGATATCTTTGGATTACAGTTGTGTAATAGAGTAGCTGCGCTATGCGGCTAGAGTTTAGAAAGATTAGAATTGCGCTTTATTTGCTATTAACGTCCAGACCTTCTGAGATTAGAAGGCATGAAATATGCCCATAATACACCTTCGTACCTTAGGAATCTTATAGTTCTGGCGCCACATAGGTTCCCACAGGATTAAAATGCAAACATTTAGCTTGAAGAAACCTCAGGATTTCGCCGTTGTCTCTTTCTCTGCGTTTGTCTTTCTTCATACAATTAAAGACAATAAACTGCAGACTACACGTGCACTTGGTCTCATTGGTCTCTGTGCTCGAAGCTCCTTTCGTATAGTTTGCTTGCGCTTCTATATAGTTTATTTGATGGATATCATGACTTTTTCGCTTTAATA
>NW_024393292.1:0-1642 GCF_016617805.1 Bactrocera tryoni
TAGCCGTTTTGATGTTATTGGAGTTGTCATAGAGTTGTCCTACAGCAATAGCGACAGTGTATATGGATCAACTTCACAAGCTTATATTAAGAAGTAGAATCGAGATTTTGATACATAAAGAGCTTGATAACTTTTTAAAAAAAAAAAAACGCATAAAATTTGCAAAATCTCATCGGTTCTTTATTTGAAACGTTAGATTGGTTCATGACATTTACTTTTTGAAGATAATTTCATTTAAATGTTGACCGCGGCTGCGTCTTAGGTGGTCCATTCGGAAAGTCCAATTTTGGGCAACTTTTTCGAGCATTTCGGCCGGAATAGCCCGAATTTCTTCGGAAATGTTGTCTTCCAAAGCTGGAATAGTTGCTGGCTTATTTCTGTAGACTTTAGACTTGACGTAGCCCCACAAAAATAGTCTAAAGGCGTTAAATCGCATGATCTTGGTAGCCAACTTACGGGTCCATTTCTTGAGATGAATTGTTCTCCGAAGTTTTCCCTCAAAATGGCCATAGAATCGCGAGCTGTGTGGCATGTAGCGCCATCTTGTTGAAACCACATGTCAACCAAGTTCAGTTCTTCCATTTTTGGCAACAAAAAGTTTGTTAGCATCTTGGTTGACATGTGGTTTCAACAAGATGGCGCTACATGCCACAGCTCGCGATTCTATGGCCATTTGAGGCACCGAATATCATCAGACCATACTCATTGTGACGATCAGATCTAAGTCTAAATAAACCAGCAATATTCAACACAAGTAACATTCCAGTATCTTCAAAAAAAAATTATATGAACTTATCAGACCCTGCCCAACCATCAATCTAAATAAATGTCATGAACCAATCTAACGTTTCAAATAAAGAACCGATGAGATTTTGCAAATTTTATGCGTTTTTTTTTTTTAAAAAGTTATCAAGCTCTTAAAAAATCACCCGATACATATGTTGGTATAGCTTAGCCTATTTATAAAGTTTTCAAAATAACACTGTTTTCTTTTTCGACATACTATGTACTTACATATATTGAATGCCAATTATAATGTATAATTGCAAAACCGACGACATCTTTGCAAGAACTGATTCGCTTTCTTCTTTTTATACTCTCGCAACAAAGTTGCTAAGGAGAGTATTATAGTTTTGTTCACATAACGGTTGTTTGTAAGTCCTAAAACTAAAAGAATCAGATATAGGGTTATATATACCAAAGTGATTGAGGTATCGTGATGAAACTTGGTACACGTGTTTCTTGGCTCCATAAGAAGGTTAAATTCGAAGATGGACAAAATCGGCACACTGCCACGCCCACAAAATGGCGAAAACCGAAAACGTATAAAGTGTCATAACTAAGCCATAAATAAAGATATTTAAGTGAAATTTGGCACAAAGGATCGCATTAAAGAGTGGCATATTAAGACGTAATTTTTTTGGAAAAGTGGGCGTGGCCTCGCCCCCTACTAAGTTTTTTACACATATCTCGGAAACTACTATAGCTATGTAAACCAAACACTATAGAGTCGTTTCCTTCAGGCATTTCCATATACAGTTCAAAAATGGAAGAAATCGGATAATAACCACGCCCACCTCCCATACAAAGGTTGTGTTGAAAATCACTAAAAGAGCAATACGTAACTGAACGAAGCAATTGT
>NW_024393293.1:0-1404 GCF_016617805.1 Bactrocera tryoni
TTTTTTTAGTACATACACGTTAAGCAATCGATATCAAGTTGCGAAAAAATATGAACTTTACATATTTATGCTAACTAGCCGTTTTGATGCTATTGGAGTTGTCATAGAGTTGTCGTATAGCCATAACGACAGTGTATTTGGAGCAATTTCACAATCTTATATTAAGGTGTAGAATCGATTTTTTAGTACATACACATTAAGCAATCGATATCAAGTTGCGTAAAAATATGAACTTTACATATTTATGCTAACTAGCCGTTTTGATGTTTTTGGAGTTGTCATAGAGTTGTCTTATAGCCATAACGACAGTGTATTTGGAGCAATTTCACAATCTTATATTAAGGTGTAGAATCGATTTTTTGGTACATATACATAAGCAATCGATATCGTATAGCCATAACGACAGTGTATTTGGAGCAATTTCACAACCTTATATTAAGTTGTAGAAGTGATTTTTTGCTACATGCGCATTAAGCAATCGATATCAAGTTGTGTAAAAATATGAACTTTACATATTTCTGTTAATTAGCCGTTTTGAAGTTATTGGAGTTGTCATAGAGTTGTCGCATCACCATAACGACAGTGTATTTGGAGCAATTTCACAATCTTATATTAAGGTGTAGAATCGATTTTTTAGTACATGCGCATTAAGCAATCGATATCAAGTTGCGTAAAAATATGAACTTTACATATTTCTGTTAATTAGCCGTTTTGAAGTTATTGGAGTTGTCATAGAGTTGTCGTATAGCCATAACGACAGTGTATTTGGAGCAATTTCACAATCTTATATTAAGGTGTAGAATCGATTTTTCAGTACATATACATTAAGCAATCGATATCAAGCTGCGTAAAAATATGAACTTTACATATTTATGCTAATTAGCCGTTTTGAAGTTATTGGAGTTGTCATAGAGTTGTCGTATAGCCATAACGACAGTGTATTTGGAGCAATTTCACAATCTTATATTAAGGTGTAGAATCGATTTTTCAGTACATATACATTAAGTAATCGATATCAAGCTGCGTAAAAATATGAACTTTACATATTTATGCTAATTAGCCGTTTTGAAGTTATTGGAGTTGTCATAGAGTTGTCTATAGCCATAACGACAGTGTATTTGAAGCAATTTTACAATCTTATATTAAGGTGCAGAATTGATTTTTTGGTACATACACATGAAGCAATCGATATCAAGTTGTGTAAAAATATGAAATTTATATAATTATGCTAATTTGCCGTTTTGAAGTTATTGGAGTTGTCATAGAGTTGTCGTATAGCCATAACGACAGTGTATTTGGAGCAATTTCACAATCTTATATTAAGGTGTAGAATCGATTTTTCAGTACATATACATTAAGCAATCGATATCAAGTTGCGTAAAAATATGAACTTTACATATTTAT
>NW_024393294.1:0-966 GCF_016617805.1 Bactrocera tryoni
TGCAATAATAATGAACTATAAATTTTCTATTATGTATTTCTCATTTTTACCAATTCTCTTTCATGACCGAATATTGAGAATATCGTTAATTAATATCTTTTATTTTTCAAATTATTACTATTTTCCTATTATGTATTTCATTTTACCAATATTTATTTTTCCATTATTATTATTTTTCTATTACGTGTCTTTCATTTTATCAATTCTTGTTTAGTGTCGAATATCAAGAGTATCGATATTTCGAAACCGATCGCTACTTGTATCACTGGTACCCAATTGAATTTTCGAACAGTGATGCCATTTATAACGTAAATATCGTGCAAAATCATAATATTTTGTTTTATTACAAAAACATAAAATAAATAACGCGCCATATTCGTGAATCGGAATTAAAACGAATTTTTAAGACATTCTCCCGTGAAAATTGATGCAAAAAGTCTTGCGGTATTTTAGCTATTTGGCGCAGAAAACGCGTAGAGCTAGTTTTATTCGTCGCATCGGGTCATGCTATACCTTTTTGGAAAGCTCATTCACGCGCTAACACGTGTTTGATTGATTGTCGTTTCTTTTAAGTCGTTCGTGAGTTATAGCGTCGCAAACATGGAGCAAAATAAAGAGAAAATACGGCATATTTTACAGTACTACTACCATAAAGGCAAAAATGCATCTCAAGCCGCCAGTAAAATTTGTGCAGTTTATGGACCCGATACAGTTTCCATTTCCACCGCACAACAATGGTTTCAACGTTTTCGTTCTGGTGTAGAGGTGGTCGAAGATGCGCCACGCTCCGGAGGCCTGTCGTCGAAAATTGCGATAAAATCGCTGAATTGGTCGAAAGAGACCGGCATAAGTAGCAGCCGTAGCATCGGTCAAAGAGCTGGGCATGAGTCATCAAAAATTCATTTCAATTTCAATAAAAAAAAAAATTCAATAAAAATACCGCAAGACTTTTTGACAACCCATTAT
>NW_024393295.1:0-1176 GCF_016617805.1 Bactrocera tryoni
AACAGTTGTCACTTATCAAGAAACATTTTTCACGATTGTTCCGAAATTACGAGTACCTGATGAAAGTTCAAAATCTCCTAAAACTACAAGATGGCATGCTTAGTGTTACAAACAAAAATAAATATAAAAAAAATATATAATAAATAAAAAAACTAAAAGTATAATCATTTTAGTTTTTTAAAATAAAAATATCAAATAAAAAGGTCAGATTTTTATATTTATTTGCCTTCATGATGATTTTTAAGTTATTATATAAATATGTATAATAAAATTTACAGTTTTTTAATTTATATTATTTTTTAATTAAAATAAATTTATTACATTTTAGTTTTTAATTCAATATTTATTTTTTTTATTTTTCTTCAATAATAAGTTTTAAGTGCACACATAATTTAAAACGAAATATTAAATATAAATCGTTAAAACATATAAAAATTTAAATTTAATAAAATAAAAAAGCATTCAACAAAAATATAATTTACAAAAACCGTATGAAAGCTTAAAATCCGTAAAACTACAATGCTTCGCTTTTAGAACAAAAACAATAAATTAAATAAAAAATCACAAAACATCTGGAACATCAATAAAACAAAAAAAAAATAAGACAAAATAAATAAAATAAAAAAATTAACAAAAACAATAAAAATAAGAATAAAACACAAAAATAATAAAAAACATTAATTACAAAAATAAATATTTAATAACACATTTACATTAAAAAAGAATCTATTTTCTGCGGTAAAAATTTCGAAACAAATAAAACACAATTGCAACATGTTATAACATAAAAAAAATTAACTTATTTTTTCATACATATGCATGTATGTATTTGTAAAAAGCATATATAACATAATCACATAATCACAAAAAAACAAAATTTGTAAGAAAAAAAATATTATAAATATGTATAATGTTTGGAGCTTATGGCGAGCAGCATAAGTGAATGTATGCAAAACAAAGCTGTCGAACTAAATTATAAACGCGGAAAAATCTAGCAACAAAATTAACAACATTAAATATTGAACACATTCGAACCGGTGAAAGTTGAGCGAATGTAATTTCAATGTTATTCGCCTTGACGTAAGGACGCAAACAAGCCTATTGTGCAACTAACGATTGTATCTGTGTGTATGTGTGTGTGTGTGTGAGCGCATTTGTGCATTTGTGAATGAGTGT
>NW_024393296.1:0-1143 GCF_016617805.1 Bactrocera tryoni
AGAGAAGCAGAGTCTGACACTGTAAATGGAAGGGTTTGATGTGATAAAGTGCCAAAGCTGTATTTCAAAGCTAATAATTATTACGATATGATTAACTGGAAGACTATTACCTTGACTGTTCCACCAGTTCTTTGTTCAGTTTCTAACGAAGAACTCATAAAAGGGCTGTCGGGAGACACTGCAGAGGTATGGAAATTTAGTGAATTCCCCTCTCACACCGTGGCAGTCGAGAGAACTGTCAAACTGGTGACAGATCGTTTTATACGCTCTACACTGAAATCTAGGCAACAAGTGCCAAAGTTTAGTACAAAATCTGATTTTATCAATAAATTTGACACAGATTCAGACTAAAACAAGCCTGACATATGGTTGGTTGGTTGGGTTGGGCTTGGGAGGAACCCGAAGAGCAGCCACCTCCACGCGGTGGGTTCTGGGTGACCAATACAGGTTAGCTGAGAGCTGCAACAATTTTCACCTTGCGCTGTGGCGCGCCGCCTTTTCGCTCGTATCTCGGGAACGGTTCGTCCTACGGCCACTTACTGCTATTTATACCAAAGAGAGTGTTTGCTTACTTGCTAAGGACTAAAAATGTTTTGGTCGTCTTACCTCTTGTTCTATTGTTTTGTTTGGGTTTGTTTACATAAATCTTAGTGCAGCTTACTATATAATATACTATTGAGATGCTAGTTGTTTACTAGTAAATATTTATTTGGCTTGTTACTGTTTGTTGTACTTATAGTGCACTTCTATTGTTCCAAGATAAGGTTGTTTTGATGTTTATTTATTTAGGTTAATTTGATAAGATACTATTATAAGGAATACGTTCCTTAACTCTCCCCTCTGTTAAAATGAAATGTCCTCATTTCAAAATATATACGCTTATAGTTGGTTTAATTGATTTTTAAATGCATCTTTGTAATTTTCGCTGCGTTTAAAATTTGTTTGAAACTGTCGATACGTCCATATGTATTAAACATAAAAAAATAACTAAAATTATATTATGACTTTAAGAATTGTATACAATGTAAATTTTAAAAGGTGTTCTTCGATTGATATAATAAATTTATTGTATGTTGGTAAACTTATAATTAGACTCGGAAGTAAAAATGTCTAATACTTTTACTTTTTCGTTTTGGTGAGCAT
>NW_024393297.1:0-1323 GCF_016617805.1 Bactrocera tryoni
TATGTGAAGCTAATGATTTGAAGCAATTCGTTGTGGATTTCTAAATGTGTTTATGCTAGAAAATCGGTTTTATGCCTAAATGTAAAATTCTGGAGTTTTCCAAATGCACTGCCGTTTTGGCTTTATGCCAACTTCCGTAAGATGAAGAAGGTTAATGAACTTTAATATGTGAAGCTAATGATTTGAAGCAACTTGATATGCATTTCTAAATGTGTATATGCAAGAAATTCGGTTTTATACCTAAATGTAAGATTCTGGAATTTTCCAAATGCACTTCCGTTTTGGCTTTATGCCAACTTCAGTAAAATGAAGAAGGTTAATTAACTTGAATATGTGAAGCTTATGATTTGAAACAACTCGATATGGATTTCTTAATGTTTTTATGCAAGAAAATCGGTTTTATACCTAAATGTAAAAATGTATAATTTTTCCAAATGCACTGCCTTTATGGCTTTATGTCAACTTGAGTAAGATGGTGAGGGAACTTAAATATGTAAAGCAAATGATTTGAGGCAATTCGTTGTGAATTTCTAAATGTTTGTATGCACGAAAATCGGTTTTATACCCAAATGTAAAATTCTGGAATTTTTCCAAGTGCACTGCCGTTTTGGCTTTATGCCAACTTTTGTGAGATGAAGAAGGTAAATTAACTTTAATATATGAAGTTAATGATTTGAAGCAACTTCATATGTATTTCTAAATGTGTATATGCAAGAAAATCGGTTTTATACCTAAATGTAAAATTGTGGACTTTTTCCAAATGCACTGCCGTTATGGCTTTATGTCAACTTGAGTAAGATGGTGAGGGTTAATTAACTTTAATATGTGAAGCTAATGATTTGAAGCAATTCGTTGTGGATTTCTAAATGTGTATATGCAAGAAAATCGGTTTTATACCTAAATGTAAAATTCTGGAATTTTTTCAAGTGCACTGCCGTTTTGACTTTATGCCAACTTCTGTAAGAAGAAGAAGGTAAATTAACTTTAATATATGAAGTCAATGATGTGAAGCAACTTCATATGTATTTCTTAATGTGTATATGCAAGAAAATCGGATTTATACCTAAATGTAAAATTGTGGACTTTTTCCAAATACACTGCCCTTATGGCTTTATGTCAACTTGAGTAAGATGGTGTGGGTTAATTAACTTTAATATGTGAAGCTAATGATTTGAAGCAATTCGTTGTGGATTTCTAAATGTTTATATGCAAGAAAATCGGTTTTATACCTAAATGTAAAATTCTGGAATTTTTTCAAGTGCACTGCCGTTTTGACTTTATGCCAACTTCTGTAAGAAGAAGAAGGTAAATTAACTTTAATAT
>NW_024393298.1:0-2176 GCF_016617805.1 Bactrocera tryoni
TGTTAAAAAGCGACGAACTCATATTTTTTATTAATTACTTAACCCGATTTACTAGGTTCCCAGGAATTTGCACCTGGGCCCATAACCTGTTGTATATCTTACTTTTGCACTGCACGGATCCAAGGAAAAATGCTTTGGAATGTTCAACTCAAAAAGACAAAAAAGATGTTGTTTATTCAAAAGTTAAAATGCAAGTGAAAAGAATGTTCTGGTTTTTGGGTTTCTTACAAAACTAAAAATCAGGGTTACTCAAAAATGTAAGTTGCTAAAGAGTTGCATTTCAACAATAAAAAATTGAATTCCCTTAATTTATTTAAATTTTTCTTTGTTCTGATTTATACCAACATTTTGTGGTAAATACCCAAGAGCTTGGGTAAATACCTTGGTATTTACATTTACATAAATACCCAATTTACCTTTTGGGTATTTACCCATGTGCCAGCACTAGTTATATGTATATACCAAAGTGACCAGGGTGACGGGTAGACTTGAAATCCGGATGTCTGTCTGGCCGTCCGTGCAAGCTGTAACTTAAGTAAAAATTGAGATATCATGATGAAACTTGGTACACGTATTTCTTGGCTCCATAAGAAAATTAAGTTCGAAGATGGGCAAAATCGGCCCACTTCCACGCCCACAAAATGGCGAAAAAAGTGTCATAACTGAGCCATAAAAAAAGATATTAAAGTGAAATTTGTCATAAAGGATCGCATTAGGGAGGGGCATATTTGGAAGTAATTTATTTGGAAAAGTGGGCGTGGCCCCGCCCCCTACTAAGTTTTTTGTAGATATCTCGGAAACTACTTTAGCTATGTCAACCAAACTCTATAGAGTCGTTTCCTTCAGGCATTTCCATATGCAGTTCAAAAATGGAAGA
Source organism: Bactrocera tryoni (assembly GCF_016617805.1). NCBI lineage: Eukaryota > Metazoa > Arthropoda > Insecta > Diptera > Tephritidae > Bactrocera > Bactrocera tryoni. The sequence continues at coordinate 878 of NW_024393298.1, forward strand.
AATCGGATAATAACCACGCCCACCTCCCATACAAAGGTTATGTTGAAAATCGGTAAAAGTGCGTTAACCGACTAACAAAAAACGTCAGAAACACTAAAAAACAAAAACCATATCTCAGGAACTACCACTAGACCGATTTCAATGAAATTCGGTATATAATATTTTCTTAACACCCTGATGACATGTACGAAATATGGGTGAAATCGGTTCACAACCACGCCTTCTTCCAATATAACGCTATTTTGAATTCCATCTGATCCATCCTTCTCTGTATAATACTATATACATTAGGAACCAATGATGATAGCGGAATAAAACTTTACACAAATGCGGTATTTGAAAACTATGTAAATGACGAATAATGAAATCTCGGTTATCACTTTATCATGCGAGAGTATAAAATGTTCGGTGACACCCGAACTTAGCTCTTCCTTACTTGTTTTTCGTTGACAATATGAACTAGGAAGAGTGCAGTAGAGACGTGTTACTCGATCACAATTTTTGTAACTAATGTGAAAGACAAAACAATAAAACACGCAAAGCGGATTTTACTATAAACGGAACAACAACATTTAAAAATTTATTTTAATTTTTTCGGCAACCACGATACTTATTTCTCTGAATATGATCTTAGCACCTTCCCAACATATAACGGAACTTTTTTGCATACCGTTAAATAAATGAACAGATAATTCGGTGAATTTATTTTCCGAAACGTAGTTTTACTATGCAGTGGCTTAATTATGTGAGCACAAGTGTACTTTATTTATTGAGGTATAAGGTTGCTTTCATTAGCAACATTACTTTAGGCTAACTTGTAATAAGATCTATTTTACTTTTTATACTTTCGCAACAAAGTTGCTAAGGAAAGTATTATAGTTTCGTTCACATAACGGTTGTTTGTAAGTCCTAAAACTAAAAGAGTCAGATGTAGGGTATATGTACCAAAGTGATCAGGGTGACGAGTAGAGTTGAAATCCGGATATCTGTCTGTCCGTCCGTCTGTCCGCCCGTGCAAGCTGTAACTTGAGTAAAAATTGAGATGTCATGATGAAACTTGGTACACGTATTTCTTGGCTCCATAAGAAGGTTAAGTTCGAAGATGGGCAAAATCGGCCCAGTGCCACGCCCACAAAACAGAAAACCTATAAAGTGTCATAACTAAGCCATAAATAAAGATATTAAAGTGAAATTTTTCACAAAAGATCGCATTAGGGAGGGGCATATTTGGATGTAATGTTTTTGGAAAAGTGGGCGTAAGGTAAGGTTATGTCGAAAATCACTAAAAGTGCGTTAACC
>NW_024393299.1:0-1465 GCF_016617805.1 Bactrocera tryoni
GATCCAACTTTGAGACGCAAATGATCCTGGGGCATACCAATCCTCTCCAAAGAATTTGGAAAGTCCACTGGATAATTTACCGTTTTGTCTTTCTTGTCAAGATGATCGATCTATTTATATGAGCGCAAACCACCCGGAATTTGACTTTGAATCTTCCAGTTTAAGTCATTAACATTGGTATTTTTGGCAGCTAAAATTGCGCGTGCACTCAAGCAAGCATTTATGATAATTTAGCGAATGTTCGGATAAACATTCGTGATAAGTTCATTTTCCGTTGAAGTGAATTGACAAAAGGGAGGTGAAATTGATATCACACCCCTGGAAGTATCAACCGAAATTTGCCCATTTCCAATTCTTAGCGAATACAATGTAAAATGTCATCGGCAATGTCATTTTTTCGTATCCCATAATTAACGCGAATTTGAAGGCTGATATGTCGAAATGATCTCCGCGAAAAGTATGTGAACTTCAGTGGCATGCGAAGTAACTATGGCATTGTCCTTCGTCTTTTTCCAGTGATTATCATGTTCCAGCAAATGCAACTGCTGGCATGCTTCTCAAAAAGTTGCACACACTGTACCATTCACAATACGCAATGACTTAAATGAAGTTGAACCGCGTGACTCACAACGGTCGGAAAACTTTCATGAATAGCAAAAGTAAATATCCTACAAAGCCTATATTGCAGTTCACACCCATTCGATACTGCTGATCTCATATTCAAGGCCAATAACCGCTATGTTGCTTTCTTTGGTGACGTACATACTTGCAAACGTATTTGATCGATTTCACCAATCTGCAATATTAAACAGTTTTAGGTTTGTTCGAGCGGAGGAATAAAAATGCCAATGATGTTGTTTCTATGACATTATATTTTATTCTCTGATGTTTCAAGTTATGTTCTGCTTATATAACTACTAAAGTGATTACAATTTTCTTAATCTATTTCTTTGTTTTGTTTATTTTCTTATGAAATACAATATTTGTAAAATGTAATCTTATTTTCTATTGAATGCAAACAAACATGACTGTGGGGTTTACCCGATAATGTTTGGGTTATCATTATAGTCAAACATAAGGACCAAAACATGTTTGTATACTTTTGCATTATGTTCTTTATCTCTACTTGTTATCTTATATTTTTTGTAATGTTTACTTGTTTTTCTTTAATCTTTTATTTTGTCCAATTTATAGTATTTTGTTGTGTGGTGTCTGGTTGGGATGATAGTGTACACATAACTCCTCCCTCCCTTAATGGAAAACTCTCCTGAGTTTGAATAGTATTGTTTTTCATTTTTTTAATTTTACAAGATATTAAAATTATTATTATAATCACAATAATACTTAAAATTGATATTCCAATATGAGAGATATTTTTGTGATATTTTAATTCATTAATTTCTTTTAAATTTTCGTCAAGCTTTAAATACAAGGTACGTTAATTGTAATTTTGTTACGCTCCCAG
>NW_024393300.1:0-959 GCF_016617805.1 Bactrocera tryoni
TGCGAAAGCTAATATCCAACTACAGGAGTTTTTTTCGTGTGACTTCACAATGTACTGAGGAATAAGCTTCGCCATACTGACGGATCAATTATCTAACCTAATCTAATTTTCCTCTTCCTAATTAGTGGAGACTTTCAATACTATTAACATTAATTCCATTATATGGATCATACTATATGACAAGGCCCGTGAAACTTGTTTCCGATTCAGATTCAAGGATTATAAGACAACTTTCTAACCAAATGCTGGTAAAAGACCTTGCAGAAAATAACGGAGTCTGGTGGTGAGGTTTTCCCTCTATGTAAACAGAACGAGTCCATAGTTTTTTTGAACAATGTTTAGAAAAACCTTATTACGAACATTCACGTTCTCACGATCATCTTGAGACCCAAGATTCAATACTAAATAATAGATTGTACACGAAGACCGTGGAGAGTCGATTCAGTGCCTTTCGCAGCAACTCGGACTAAAGTAAGGAACGTCTTAGCACATTTTAAATGTAAATCTTAAATAGAGAGCTTACAAAATATAGCTTGTGCAAGAACTGAAGACGATTGACCTTCCCAGGCGACATCGCTCCGCTCTATGGACTCTTGAAAAGTTCCAAGAAGATCCGACGTTTTCGAACTAATTTTTGTTCAGTGATTATGCCCATTTCTGGCTTAATAGATATGTAAGCAAGCTAAATTATCTCATTTGGAACGGAGAGCAGCCTGAAGAGATTCCAGAGCTCCCATTTCATTCAGAAAAAACAACGGTTTGATGTGGTTTGTGGGCTGGTGGAATCATCGGTCCATATTTATAGATACAACGGTAAACCCAGATCTAAAACTACGCTGGGAAAAGTCTTCACTGATGATAGTAAAAAAAAAGTGTTCTACAATCATATCTGTAGAACCAGGCGATCTTATACATAATGAGAAGTATTACAACATCGCCTAAGCAATACGAATTCATAC
>NW_024393301.1:0-4335 GCF_016617805.1 Bactrocera tryoni
GACATAACGCCATAACGGCAGTGCATTTGGAAGAATTCCAGAATCCTACATTAAGGTATAAATCGATTTTCTTGTATATTAATGTACCTTCTTCATCTTACTGAAGTGGACATAACGCCATAACGGCAGTGTATTTGGAAGAATTCCACAATCCTATATTAAGGTATAAAGTCGATTTTCTTGTATATTCACATTTAGAAGTCCATATTAAGTTGCTTCAAATCATTAGTATAACATATTTAAGTTCACTTACCTTCTTCATCTTACTGAAGTAGACATAACGCCATAACGGCAGTGCATTTGGAAGAATTCCACAATCCTATATTAAGGTATAAAGTCGATTTTCTTATATATTCACATTTACAAGTCCATATTAAGTTGCTTCAAATCATTAGTATAACATATTTAAGTTCACTTACCTTCTTCATCTTACTGAACTGGACATAAATCCATAACGGCAGTGCATTTGGAAGAATTTAACAATCCTATATTAAAGTAAAAGTCGATTCTCTTGTATATTCACATTTAGAAGTCCATATTAAGTTGCTTCAAATCATTAGTATAACATATTTAAGTTCACTTACCTTCTTCATCTTACTGAAGTGGACATAAATCCATAACGGCAGTGCATTTGGAAGAATTTCACAATCCTATATTAAGGTATAAAGTCGATTTTCTTGTATATTCACATTAAGCAATCGATATTGAGTTGCTTCAAATCATTAGTTTAACATATTTAAGTTCCTTTAGCTTCTTCATCTTACTGAAGTGGACATAAATCCATAACGGCAGTGCATTTGGAAGAATTCAACAATCCTATATTAAAGTAAAAGTCGATTCTCTTGTATATTCACATTTAGCAATCGATATTGAGTTGCTTCAAATCATTAGTTTAACATATTTAAGTTCACTTACCTTCTTCATCTTACTGAAGTGGACACAAAGTTTACTTCACTTATTTAAGTTAATTAACATTCTTCATCTTACTGAAGTTTACATAAAGCCATAACGGCAGTGCATTTAGAAGAATTCCACAATCCTTTATTTAAGGTATAAAGTCGATTTTCTTGTATATTCACATTTAGCAATCGATATTGAGTTGCTTCAAATCATTAGTTTAACATATTTAAGTTCACTTACCTTCTTCATCTTACTGAAGTGGACATAAAGCCATAACGGCAGTGCATTTGGAAGAGTTCCACAATCCTATTTTAAGGTATAAAGTCGATTTTCTTGTATATTCACATTTAGCAATCGATATTGAGTTGCTTCAAATCATGAGTTTAACATATTTAAGTTCACTTACCTTCTTCATCTTACTGAAGAGGACATGAAGCCATAACGGCAGTGCATTTGGAATAGTTCCACAATATTATATTAAGGTATAAAGTCGATTTTCTTGTATATACACATTTAGCAATCGATATTGAGTTGCTTCGAATCATTAGTTTAACATATTTAAGTTCACTTACCTTCTTCATCTTACTGAAGAGGACATGAAGCCATAACGGCAGTGCATTTGGAATAGTTCCACAATCCTATATTAAGGTATAAAGTCGATTTTCTTGTATATTCACATTTAGCAATCGATATTGAGTTGCTTCAAATCATTAGTTTAACATATTTAAGTTCACTTACCTTCTTCATCTTACTGAAGAGGACATGAAGCCATAACGGCAGTGCATTTGGAATAGTTCCACAATATTATATTAAGGTATAAAGTCGATTTTCTTGTATATACACATTTAGCAATCGATATTGAGTTGCTTCGAATCATTAGTTTAACGTATTTAAGTTAATTTACCTTCTTCATCTTACTGAAGTGGACATAAAGCCATAACGGCAGTGCATTTGGAAGAATTCCACAATCCTATATTAAGGTATAAAGTCGATTTTCTTGTATATACACATTTAGCAATCGATATTGAGTTGCTTCAAATCATTAGTTTAACATATTTAAGTTAATTTACCTTCTTCATCTTACTGAAGTGGACATAACGCCATAACGGCAGTGCATTTGGAAGAATTCCACAATCCTATATTAAGGTATAAAGTCGATTTTCTTGTATATACACATTTAGCAATCGATATTGAGTTGCTTTGAATCATTAGTTTAACATATTTAAGTTAATTAACCTTCTTCATCTTACTGAAGTGGACATAAAGCCATAACGGCAGTGCATTTGGAAGAATTCCACAATCCTATATTAAGGTATAAAGTCGATTTTCTTGTATATACACATTTAGCAATCGACATTGAGTTGCTTTGAATCATTAGTTTAACATATTTAAGTTCACTTACCTTCTTCATCTTACTGAAGTGGACATAAAGCCATAACGGCAGTGCATTTGGAAAAATTCCACAATCTTATATTCAGGTATAAAGTCGATTTTCTTGTACATACACATTTAGCAATCGATATTGAGTTGCTTCAAATCATTAGTTTAACATATTTAAGTTAATTTACCTTCTTCATCTTACTGAAGTGGACATAAAGCCATAACGGCAGTGCATTTGGAAGAATTCCACAATCCTATATTAAGGTATAAAGTCGATTTTCTTGTATATACACATTTAGCAATCGATATTGAGTTGCTTTGAATCATTAGTTTAACATATTTAAGTTCACTTACCTTCTTCATCTTACTGAAGTGGACATAAAGCCATAACGGCAGTGCATTTGGAAGAATTCCACAATCCTATATTAAGGTATAAAGTCGATTTTCTTGTATATACACATTTAGCAATCGATATTGAGTTGCTTCAAATCATTAGTTTAACATATTTAAGTTAATTAACCTTCTTCATCTTACTGAAGTGGACACAAAGCCATAACGGCAGTGCATTTGGAAGAATTCCACAATCTTATATTAAGGTATAAACTCGATTTTCTTGTATATACACATTTGGCAATCGATATTGAGTTGGTTCAAATCATTAGTTTAACATATTTAAGTTAATTTACCTTCTTCGTCTTACTGAAGTGGACATAAAGCAATACCGGCAGTGCATTTGGAATAGTTCCACAACCCTGTATTAAGATATAAAGTCGCTTTTCTTGTATATTCCCATTTCGCAATCGATATTGAGTTGCTTCAAATCATTAGTTTAACATATTTAAGTTAATTTACCTTCTTCATCTTACTGAAGTGGACATAAAGCCATAACGGCAGTGCATTTGGAAGAATTCCACAATCCTATATTAAGGTATAAAGTCGATTTTCTTGTATATTCACATTTAGCAATCGATATTGAGTTGCTTCAAATCATTAGTTTAACATATTTAAGTTAATTTACCTTCTTCATCTTACTGAAGTGGACATAAAGCCATAACGGCAGTGCATTTGGAAGAATTCCACAATCTTATATTAAGGTATAAAGTCGATTTTCTTGTATATACACATTTGGCAATCGATATTGAGTTGCTTCGAATCATTAGTTTAACATATTTAAGTTAATTTACCTTCTTCATCTTACTGAAGTGGACATAAAGCCATAACGGCAGTGCATTTGGAAGAATTCCACAATCCTATATTAAGGTATAAAGTCGATTTTCTTGTATATTCACATTTAGCAATCGATATTGAGTTGCTTCAAATCATTTACTTCACTTATTTAAGTTAATTAACATTCTTCATCTTACTGAAGTTGACATAAAGCCATAACGGCAGTGCATTTGGAAGAATTCCACAATCCTATATTAAGGCATAAAGTCGATTTTCTTGTATATTCACATTTAGCAATCGATATTGAGTTGCTTCAAATCATTAGTTTAACATATTTAAGTTAATTTACCTTCTTCATCTTACTGAAGTTGACATAAAGCCATAACGGCAGTGCATTTGGAAGAATTCCACAATCCTATATTAAGGTATAAAGTCGATTTTCTTGTATATACACATTTAGCAATCGATATTGGTTTGCTTCGAATCACTAGTTTAACATATTTAAGTTCTCTTACCGTCTTAATCTTACTGAAGTAGACATAAAGCCATAACGGCAGTGCATTTGGAAGAATTCCACAATCCTATATTAAGGTATAAAGTCGATTTTCTTGTATATTCACATTTAGCAATCGATATTGAGTTGCTTCAAATCATTAGTTTAACATATTTAAGTTAATTTACCTTCTTCATCTTACTGAAGTAGACATAAAGCCATAACGGCAGTGCATTTGGAAGAATTCCACAATCCTATATTAAGGTATAAAGTCGATTTTCTTGTATATTCACATTTAGCAATCGATATTGAGTTGCTTCAAATCATTAGTTTAACATATTTAAGTTAATTTACCTTCTTCATCTTACTGAAGTAGACATAAAGCCATAACGGCA
>NW_024393302.1:0-1146 GCF_016617805.1 Bactrocera tryoni
CGCCACTTTCTTCCATGGCACTATCTTCCCTGCTGTGGTCGAACACGCCAAGCGATTTCGCTAAAGATGGCGCAGCTCCGGTTTCGCAGTCTTTTAGCAGGGGAGGCTTCTCTCACATTCGACCATTTTCGCTTAATCGCTGGGTTAGCTTCAGTTGCATTCGATCTTGCCCTATCGTCTTCGGTCTCGCTCAGCACCCTCATGGCCCACTCGATGGTATTAGCATGCTGCTCAAATACCTGACCGTCCGTTCATTTCGGCAGCGACGGTTTCGTCGTTCCAGGTGCAGCACCCCCACTCGTGACAGATCTGGGTGTCGGTTTCGATATCTCTTCACTTCTCTTCGTCACCTATTAACGTACCCATTGGCTTGCCAGGGTTTTAATGGGCCAGGGGCGGTTGGGTCATCCATTTCTGATGAGTGTCACTCCATGATACTCAGGTGTCAGAATGCCGCAACCACCAGCCTAGGGCTTTACCAAAATCCTATGGAGCTAATCCTTCTCATAATATCACCCAGTTGAGCTAAATTTGTGCCATTGAAGATCCTAGTTCAGACAACCAAACAAAAATTGAACGGTACTGATTTCTCTTCATTGTATTCGTGTCATGAGACAATGTTCTCGCAGAAGCCACTAGCTTTACGGAGTTCTTATAGATTTGCTCATTTGTCAGTTAACTTTAAAGCGCATACCGGACATGAGTAGTAGCTTCAGGTCAAGGTCCTTGTATGACGCGTCTGTGCCAATTGTATAATATATATTTATATGGAGTGGGTGAGTCAGTTCAATGTTTAGAAAGGCGATTCAAACCGGTTGTTGTTACACAAATCTGCCTTCAGGAATATATTAGCATTTATTCTAAATTTGACACGCCGATTTACTTACTTATCACCAGCCTACCACATCTAACACTTATCTGTCACCAAAGTTTATAGGTCTTAACACAAAATCTACTGTAAGAAATTTAGAATTTAAACTCTTGACAATGAAATATTGCAAAGTACCGCTTACATAACTTAAATATATACCACACTAACCAAGCCCGTACCTTAATTGGCCGCGATTTACCTCAAAAAGTTCACATCACCGCTACAGGATCGGATTTAAAAAATCTATCATCACACACACACATACAAAACACACG
>NW_024393303.1:0-1024 GCF_016617805.1 Bactrocera tryoni
AGCAAACATTTTATGACGTTTTCTTAGACTTCTGCTTATATGCAAACAAATATATGTATATAAATATGCATACATAAGAGTCAAGATGTGACCGTTTACTATATAGTTATGAATTTACCAAATAAAATAAAAACCATTATAGTATATATACATACATATGTGTACATAGTATATTTGCTTAACTTTTTTAAAATCACAATTAAATTACTCATGTGGAGAAATTTTTGGCAACTTAATCTAATCTCACTTGAGTCTGTATGTCAATATGAACATTTTCTGCACACTCTCAAAATGTGGGTAATATTTAACTCTTCTTATGCATCCGAAATCTTAGGTGCATATGTACCTAACCGGCAACCAGTGGAAAACTGATTTTAGAATGAGCCCAATTTTAAGTTGAGAAAAGGGTTAGCATAGCTTATGTGCCACAAGTATCTAAAAGTCGCTAAATATATGTATAATGTGACAAAAAAGTACCCGGAAATTGTAAATAAAACACAAACAAGAAAAAACGTTAACTTCGGTTGTACCGAAGCTAATATACCCTTCACAGGTGTATTTCTTTTAGTAACTATGTGTTCAGTTTGTATGGTAGCTATATGCTATAGTTAACCGATCTGACCAATTTCTTCGGATATTACATTGTTGCCTTAGAAAATAATCTGTACCAAATTTGGTGAAGATACATTGTCAAATGTCAAAGTTTTCCATACAAGAACTTGATTCCGATTGTTCAGTTTATATGGCAGCTATATGTTATAGTGGTCCGATATCGGCCGTTCCGACAAATGAGCAGCTTCTTGGAGAGAAAATGACGTTTGCAAAATTTCAAAAGGATATCTTAAAAACTGAGGGACTAGTTCGTATATATACAGACAGACGGACAGACAGACAGACGGACATGGCTAAATCGACTCAGCTCAACATACTGATCATTTATATTTATACTTTATAGGGTCTCCGATGCTTCTTTCTGGGTGTTACAAACTTAGTGACAAACTTAATATACCCTGTTCAGGGTATA
>NW_024393304.1:0-953 GCF_016617805.1 Bactrocera tryoni
TTTGTTGTATATTGCAGAATGATCAGAGAAAAAGAAGGGAAAGAACTAGTGTTAAACTTGTTGAACATGACCTGAACGTCTGCTTACTGTATTCCACCTAAGAATCAATGGATAGAGAAAGTATAGATTTCATGGTTCAATGCGGTGTCCATGGAACTTATCTAAATTTGTCCCAATATTGCAGTGCTAAGACATAAAGCATTCTTCCAAGGCAAATGTGAACACACAGCACCCACAGCTTCCTAATTCCGGCTCTACAGAAACTTAATGGTAAAAGAAAAGATGACACTACCAACATTAAAAACAACTACATTTTTTGGACAGTCCGAAGAGTTTCTACTTTTAGGCAAAGAGGTACTAAGTTACACTGTAAGGCACATCATAAAGTCTCTACCTCTAAAATGCAACCTTCAGAAGCTTGGTGAAGTGGAGCCGGCAAAATGCAGAGCATGCAAGGAGAAAGATGAGATATGTGAAAGAAACTTAAGCTCAAGTCAGTCTATTACTATCTTTGATTAAAGATATTACCTCCGGTTTGTTCACTTGGAGATTCTCATGAGCAATATAATTTCTCATAATGAACAGATCAACATAAAGAGTGCATTCATACTAAGCCTTAGATATTTATAACTGTTCTATTTGCCAAAATTTGACATGAGAACATATAATAAATAAGTTACATATTTAAAATAAATATTGATTGTGCGCCTTCAACTTAATATCTCTTACCGATAGTTTACGTAAATTAGTAAACGAAAGCAAATGCTGGTGATCTCTTTGAATGAAAACTTGCTGACGATAATATAATATAATACAAAATTTCGCTCATGAAGAAAAGCTAGTGTCAAAGCAGAGAATAGCTGACGCTGGACAAGACGATTGATCCGCTTGCAGCAATTATGATGGAGGCACTTAAAAGTTAGAAAAAGGTGAGACATAATTTGGGAGCGTAA
>NW_024393305.1:0-601 GCF_016617805.1 Bactrocera tryoni
TCCAAGAAAGCTTGGATCAAAATTTAGAATACGGATGCGACTTTCCTAAAAACTCATAATCAGCAAATTTCATTGAAATATATGTACATAGCTATTTGAAATTTATAGCAAAAGCATTGGTGGCATAAATATAGCTATTCGAAATTTATAGCAAAAGCATTGGTGGCATAACTTGGCAATCAAAAATTGAGAAACTATTGTAAAACTGTAATCGGGTTTTTTCTGATTAATCAAAATTGTCGTACTATTTATTGTCGCTATAATTGTTAGACCGATATTTACATTATAATGTGTTAATATTGCATTTTTTCGACTGGGATTAAATTCCTTATATTTTGAATATGCTATGTTTGTAACACCCAGAGGGAAACGTGGGAGACTCTATAAAATTTATAGAAGAATGATCAGCATGACGAGCTGAGTCTGTAAATACAGATGGACTCTGTAGATGAGATATCAATTTGAATTTCTCCCCAAGAAGCTAGGAAGCTGCCGTAACCGCCGATGAAATCAAAATCAAGTTATTGTATGGACAACTTTTTTATTTTACGAGGTGTTTTCCTAAACGCAAGTGAGGAAAGTTCTCTGATCGCCATTCACT
>NW_024393306.1:0-1242 GCF_016617805.1 Bactrocera tryoni
GACTCGTTAATTTTCATTACATACGTATGTATGTATATACTTCCTGAACAAAAAGCCACGAGGTTTCCCATATGTAATTTAATTAATGATCGGAGTGACGGCCGAGTCGATTTAGCCATGCTGGCCCGCCCTTCTATTTGTATATATTATAATTATTCCCTCAGATTTTTAAATATCGTTCCGAAATTTTGCACACGTTCTTTGCTCCACAAAAAACTCATCATTTGTCGGAATCGCCGATATCTGATCACTATAGCATATAGCGGTCTTACAAACTGATGACTCAAAATTTAGTTGTTGTATGGAAAACTTTTGTATTTGACAAGATATCGCCACGAAATTTGGCATGGATCATTATCCAAGGCAACACTATAATACCTGAACAAATTGTTCAGTTTGGATTATTATATCATATAGCTGTCATACAAACTTATTCGTCAAAACTTTGTATTTGTGTGGAAAACTTTTCTTTTTGACAAGATATCGCCACGAAATTTGGCATAGATCATTATCGAAGGCAACACTACAATATCTGAAGAAATCTGAAGACTGTTATGCAAGACAACACTACAATCTACAAACAAATTGTTTAGATCACACCACTATAACATACATGTATGTATGTACAATGTACATAGCTGCCATACAAACTGACCGATCAAATATTCTTAAATTTCCCATAATTAAAATAATTTTGTGCTTTAAATATTCAAAAAATGTGATTTTATGTTACAATATTATTATTGTTACAATTTTGTTTACAGTATAAACATCTTTTGTATATTTTATTTTTAATTTTGGTTTTTGATTTACTATCGAATTTTTTTAATTATTTTACTGTTATTTTATTTATTTCCCCGGTTGGCTTGATTTTTAAAATTCTTAAAGGGTGTTTTTTATATTCCATTTCATAATTGTCCATTCAGAGCTTATTAAGTATTTTTCTGCTGGTTTTTTGTTGAAAGTTGTTGTTTTTTTATTGTAAGAGTTGTTTGTGTATTATAGAGTTAAGCCAAGGGGATTTCTCGTTTTGTTCGGCATGGGTGGCACATGGCTGGATTGTCTTGGTGCAGGCGTTTGAGTTGTTGTTGTTGTGTTTGCGTGATTTTCGGGATTCAGATGTTCAGACAGTCCATTTTGTTGGTCCATTTCATTCCATTTCATTTCATTTATTTCATCCATTCCATTTATTCCATTCCATCAGGAATGTTTCCATTTCATTTGTTTCATTGATTATTCCTC
>NW_024393307.1:0-668 GCF_016617805.1 Bactrocera tryoni
AAGCATTTACTATATACACACATAAGTATATATTATTACAAGGTGTTTAGAGTATAGGAATGTAGCTCGCGCAAGGACGGCACAATGCTCGCGGTGCGGCCGGACGCGGAACGGCCCCACGCGGCACTGCAGGACGCGCCGCGGCGGGAGAGTGGTGCAAAGGAGAGTAATCACAGACCCGCCAAACTACTATCCTGACATACTCACATTTTTCCCTAAAATATTGAAAGCGAAATAATGTCACATTTTATTTTCAGAAAAAATGGTACAAATAATTGCAAATGGTAATAACGTTACTGCGGCTTTATTTCCATTTCAATTGGAAATAATTTCCAGTGCCTTTATTTCCATTCCAATTGGAAATAAAGTCACAGAGACGTTATTTCCAGTGACGTTATTGCACCCCACCCAGATCGACACTGGTCACTTGTATGAAATGTTGCTTGCAAGAAATAGGATCATTATAAATGAAATTGAAACTTTAATTTCAACTACTACCCTTGCAAAGATAAGGATAATAAATTCCATGTTGTTAAACTCAAATGATATAAAAAACATTATTGAAATGCACTCTACAAACACAACTATCACTGATTTAATGGAGCTATCATATATTAAGGTTCTATTAGACGGTAATCTTCTACATTTTATTATCAAATATCCCAAGC